>NW_026111855.1:0-267500 GCF_024679095.1 Eriocheir sinensis | reverse complement strand
CACACACACACACTTGCCCCCCTCCCCCCCTGCCTCACTGCACCGCACCAGCACCATGGCCCGTGATCCCCTTCTCTTGTAAAACTTTGATTTAATACTTCTTTCCAAACTCAGGCGCCCGCTGTCCTATAAATAATACAGACAAAGGCCCTCGACCCCCTCTTGCGGGAGAATGTGTGCCTATTTTATCATGGTTCAATAAACTGCGCGAGACATAATTTTAAACACACAAAGGCCACGCGCTACGTTATTTACCTTTATTTTTTGATAGGCGGCCAAAATTCATGATTAAAGTCGAGAACCTGAATCGTATTTCTCTCTTTCACTTAATTCGAAATACCGGAATGCCCCCAAGACGCCCTCCCCCACCCCCAGCCACCTTCCCCCTCATTATATTGCCTTTTCCTCCCCCCTTCCCCCTCCTACCGACCCCTTCAAGAGCCCCATCAGTGTTTTAAAAGGTGGGTGAGTAGGCGGGTGATAGTCTGGAAGAGTGAGTGAATGAATGAGGATTGAATAGGTGGGTGAGTGGTTGGCTGGATGAGTGGAAATGAGCAAATAGGAGTGAGTAAATGGGAGGGTATTGAGTAGGCGGGTGATGGATGGACTGGGAGAGTGAAATAATGAGTGAGGGATGATTGATGATGAATGGGTGAGTGGGTGGCTGGATGAGTAGAAATGAGTAAACGAGTGAGTAAATGGGTGTTGAATAAGCGGGTGATGGACTGGGAGAGTGACTGAATGAATGGAGGAGGAATGAATGGGTAAGTGATTTTCTGGATGAGGGGAAGCGAGTGAGTCAGTAAGTGAATGGGATGGTGATGAGTTGGAAAGTGGGTGGGTGGGTGAGTGACTGAGGGTGAATCTAAGAGTGGGTAAGTGATTGAATAGGTGGGCGGGTAGGCGGGTGGGTTAATGAAGTGAGTGTGGGTGTGTGGGTGAGTGAGTGAGTGGGCGAATCGGTGAGTAGGTGAGTGAAAGAAGTGAGTGTGTGGGTGGGTGGGAGAGTGAAAGGAACAGTGAGTGTGTGAGTGCGTGGGCGAGGGAGTATTGCGATGGGGGAGTAAGTGGATGATCCGGTGGGTGTATGGGTGAGCGTGTAGGTGGAGGCGAGGGTGGGGGCCGAAACCTATCCCAACGCATTCCGATATCAGTAACCTCATTTGCCTCGACGTAAAATCTAATCCGGCCATCATGTGTTTTGAAAAGGATCGTTTTTTTTTCCATTTCAATGCTTCAAACTCGACAGCACAAATAAAAGCGGCATTAAGCTTAACTATTCTTTTATTCTTTTTGTTTCTAGAGTGCAATATTTTCATCACGAACATTTTAAACTAAAAAGATGCTACATCATTCTGCCAAAAGCCATTGCAAGCGTGGGCGTTCCATCCAATAAAGATTCTAATAGAGTAATTGTCTTTATTTCCTTTGCACAATTTTGGTTATTCATATTACCATCCGTTGTCCGTTCGTTCAGTGTGCGCGTGTTCCCCATCAACACATTCATTGCTCTCATTCCTGCCATCATTTTCCACGCGGCGGCTGTCCAGTGTTCTCGACCTAGTCCATGCATCATCCACTCAGTCACGAATACACAGCCACCCACGTCACCAAGACACATGCCGGACAAACAGGCAAACGGAAGCAGACGAAACAAGCGAAACAATATAAAAACAGGAAAATAAACACAAAGGGTCAGGAAACGGACAGGAGATGCGACAAGAGAGGAAGACAAAGAAAAAACAGACATACATACAGACAGAAAGGCAGACGACACATGCGAAAAAATACACACAAACAGAGAGGCGAAAGAACAGACAGAGACAGGACACAGAAAAGAGACATGACAGAGAGGAAAGGCAAAAAACACAGGCAGGCAGACAGACAGAGACAGACATCAATTCATTCGTCACTCCTCCCACCCAGTCACACCTGCCCACTCACCCGTCTACCAATTTATCTACATGGCCCCACCAGTCCACTCACCCATCATCCCACCGAGTTATACCCATCCACCATACCACCCATCCACCCTTTCACCTACCAAACTACCAAAACATGTATTCATCCACCAAATTGCACATTGCCTCACACATCCACACATCCACTAACTCACCCAATCAGTTCCACCCACCATCCTACACCTATTCAATCACACACTCACTCAGTCATCGTTGTTTTAAATACCAGACGTTTTTATAGTGTGTTGCACCCTAACAAAAACAAAATCTAAAAAGAAAAAAGTCAAAAGAAAAGTACAATACTGCAATCTTCCACAGGCAAGATAACCACAACGCCATTTGCATGCACACACACACACACACACACACACACACACACACACACACACACGCACACGCACACGCGCACACACACACACGCCGCGTACACATCACAGCACAATACTTTCTAATTCCATTTCGTTCTGAATAGTTTCCCTTCATCCTCCACATTCAGCCTCCCCACCCACCCCCCCGATTTCTCCCTCCTTCCCCCCTCCTCTTCCTGGCTCTTCTCCGCTTTCATGCCTTTCTCCGACATATTCCTCCTCCTCCTCTCTCTCTCTATCTCTCTCTCTCTCTCTCTCTCTCTCTCTCTCTCTCTCTCTCTCTCTCTCTCTCTCTCTCTCTCTCTCTCTCTCTCTCTCTCTCTCTCTCTCTCTCTCTCTCTCTCTCTCTCTCTCTCATTCCACTTTAGCGACATATTCTTAAATTGGATGCTATTTCTTTCCTTTTAGATTTTTCCACCTGTCCTCTGATTCCCTCATCCTACCTGCTCTGTGTGTGTGTGTGTGTGTGTGTGTGTGTGTGTGTGTGTGTGTGTGTGTAACACCACGGCCTGATCACGTGTTGGACTCGTAATCGCCAGCAGGTACCCTCCCGACATGAGCAAGTCTTCTTTATCGTCGATCTATAGGTACTGCCAGGACCTCACACACCACACACCACATCCCCCTTGCTCAAGGGGGGACAGTAACCACTCCTAGTCAACGGAAAGAATCCGGCCTGAGCGGGCTCAAACCGTGAAGCTTGGCAGCGAAGCGCTCTAACCAGTTGCGCCACGGGAGTGTGTGTGTGTGTGTGTGTGTGTGTGTGTGTGTGTGTGTGAGAGAGAGAGAGAGAGAGAGAGAGAGAGAGAGAAAGGGGGCGACAGAGGTGAAAAGGAAGCATGCAGATCAATGACGAGTGAAAAGCGTTGGATAGAAACAAAACTTATGCCATGAAAAATAAACGATGACACACACACACACACACACACACACACACACACACACACACACACACACACACAAGCAAACATATTACCAAGTCAGAATATAACACTTTGGTGGTGGGGGTAGGGGGTGTCAGGGTTGGGTGGTCGGTCGTTCGGTCATGCGTGGTTCATGAATGTTACAGGAAAGGGAAACGGGCAGGCAGGCAGGCCGAGGAAGGAAGTATCAGATACAGGTTTTAGGGTTTATCCGACAAAGGGGAGCCGCCAGGAAATAAAAAATAACTGTCACCCCTGCATAAGAGAGAGAGAGAGAGAGAGAGAGAATGGACTCTAGAGATGGTTCAGGAAAATATTGTGCTCAGAGAAAAAAACGCATCGAAAGAGGATCTGGTTACTAAATCAACAAAGAAGACGGGAGGAATAAGAGGTTGACGCACGCCATTTAGTCTGTTGGCAGTATATATAAGCCGGGACGGAGGGGAGAAATAACCCAATAAATAAATCCCAGAGAGATGAGAAAATAAACTGACTTGATAGACTTACACAGACGGAAGAAAAATGGCAAGCAATAAATCCCAGAAAGAAGAGAAAGAGAAGAGAAAGAAGAGAAAAGAAAACAATAACATGATTCCCCAATATACTTGCGATAGAAAGACATAGATAGGAGAAATAAAGTCAATAATTAAATCCCATAATGTAGAGATAATAAACTAACTTAATAGAAAGACATGGATGGGTCAAACAGAACCAATAACTACATCACAGAAAGAAAAGAAAAAATAAAGGTTTCCCAATAAAATGACGATAAAGGACGTTGGTGGGAGAAATAAAGTCAATAAATAAATTCCAGGAAGAAGATATATATAAAAGAATTGTCTAGTTTCTCTTCTTAACCCGAAAATGCAGGCAACACGGGGAAGCTTAGTCTTCATACTTGCATAATTACCTGACTGAAGGCGTAAGGTGACGGGAAAACAACAAAAAAAGAGCTAAATAACAGCACAGAGTCACCATCACCCTGAATGCACGAGATAATGAAAATTTAAGGAGCAACACGAATGATTCCAAACATATATAAACGAGAAAATATAGGAAGTTTATGAAAAATTGAGGAAAACTAGACCGAATAAGAGATAAATAAAAATGTAGATCTCCCTGAATATCAAATAACTAATGTCATTCAATCCTTTTCTCCTCTCTCTCCCTTCCATTTATTCCACTACTTTTTTTCTTCTTTCTACCCTTCCTGTTGTTATCCCTTCACACAAACTCCCTTCCTTTTCCTCTTTTCCTCCTCCCTTCTCCAATTCCCAATCTGTCCACTACTTCCATTTTTTTTCTTTAAATATATCACTCCTCTCAACTTCTCCCTCTTCCTGCTAATCCTCTTTTCTTTTCTTCCTCTTTCACATCCCTCATATTTCTGTCTCTTCCCTCTCTTCTGCCTCTCCAACTTTTCTCCCCTCCCACAAGCTTCCCTCACTTTCCTCCTCTCCCCACTTCCCTGTCTCTTAACTACTTTATTTACTTTATCCCTTCACACAAACTCCCTTCCGTTTTCCTCTTTTCCTCCTCCCTTCCCCAGTTCCCAATCTGTCCACTACTTCCATTTTTTTTCTTTAAATATATTACTCCTCTCAACTTCTCCTTCTTCCTGCTAGTCCCCTTCTCTTTTCTTCCTCTTTCATACCCCTCATATTTCTGTCTCTTCCCTCTCTTCTGCCTCTCCAACTTTTCTCCCCTCGCACAAGCTTCCCTCACTTTCCTCCTTTCCCCACTTCCCTGTCTCTCAACTACTTCCCATCCCTTCTTTTCCCCTCTAACACCTCCTCAGCTTCTCTATTACCCCGTACCTCCCCTCTCTTGTATGCCTTACATCTCCCAAACTTCCGTCTCTCTCCTTCCTTCTTGTGCCCCCTCATATTTTCGCCCTTCTCACAAGCTCCCTTCAATATCCCATCTTCCTTTTTCGTCTTCCTCACTTCCCTTCCACTCTCCTACTTCCCTAACGCCTTCACCTTCCATCCCTTTAATATATCCACATTACCTCCTACCCTCCCTTAAGTAATCCTTCCTTATAAGAGTTGTCCCCTTCCTTAATCCTCCCTCCCCTTCGTCCTACAGTATATTCCACCTCTCATCTTATCCTTCCTATTATCTTATCTTGCCTTCCTCTCCTCTTTATCCAGCCACGCGGCTTTCTTTCCCTCCCTTCGTCCTTCCCAGCTCTTTCCTCCCCGCTCTGGTCCCTCCTCTCCTTCTCGGTTCTCACTGAGGAGTAATTCAGAGAGACCCGGACGCTGAAGCCTCCAACAAGTTCTTCCCTTGATGTCAGTTAGCGGAGAAAGCGTAAGGCAGTGACCCTAAGCTGAGCAACAAAGGATTCCACCTAAACAACGACGTAAATTGTTTGATGGAAGGAGAGAAACTTAAGGGAGATGCTTCACGTTGGAGCCTCTTAACTTTTTTTTTCATTTCCTCTTAGATATGAGGCTTTTTTTTCTCTTTCCTTTCTCTCTCTCTCTCTCGCTTTTGAGTTTCGCGCCACACATTTCGTAATCGAACCTCTTATTTTTTTGTTACGCCTTGAAGAGCTTGGCACTTATCTATATTAAAGGGTATCTCCCATCTATCAGACCAAGCAAAAGTTTTATGCACCCACACCCACAGAGAGAGAGAGAGAGAGATCCTTCGCTACCTCTTTGTATATTACGTGTCACTTAAGAGTAATGCTCCTTTCATGTCTGGATTATGTCTTTTTCGATACTTAACTTCCAGGACTTTTCATTTTCTGGCGACAACTTTTCTCATCTCTAATATGTCACGTATATCTTCAGCATCCTTTTAAAACTTCCCAAGCCCCGCCATTGCTGCTCTATTCTCTTGTACAGTATTTGCTTTTAATCTGCTTCCCCTCACATTTACTCCTTTGTCCTGTCCTCATTATCCCGGAGACAAGATCATATTATACACCCAATTACGCCGACATCATCCACGTTTATTCACTCTGACTGTTACCTCCGAGAAGCGGATAGACGAGTCCTGGGGGCGTCGCGGTGAGTCGCCTGCTCGGAAAAACTGATGAACTAGTGATTGATGGCTGGCGTGGGCTGAGTGATCACATTTATAAGGCTTTCGAACATGTTAGAGCCATCCGTCTGCTCCACTTGAAAAATTAATCATCTCTACGAACACATCACGTAGCCTGTTGTGAGCGACAGCACCCTCGGGAAAGATCAGCAGCTGGCATCTTTTTTCGTGTTGGCCTGAATGTTGTGCCTGAGCAGGAATGGTTGTTATATTCATAAATGATATAGTCCTAGTCCTAGCCAGTCTCTCTCTCTCTCTCTCTCTCTCTCTCTCTCTCTCTCTCTACACACACACACACACACACACACACAAACACCTTTCACGCCTCGCCCAATCAGCATCACTCGGCATGGACAGGGTCGCCGCGTGGGCCGTGCATGGCGGCATTGGCTTTTCCTTCACCGTCTTTGATGTGAACTTTCCTCTCAACATCCTGAACGGTTATATATATACACACACACACACACACACACACACACACAGAGGCCTCGTATCGGGTACTGAAAGACCCATGAAGCGGAGCAGCAGCAGTACTTGTGCTACAACCTCGGGGCGCACACACTCCACTGCACCGCTAAAAAGACGCCCAACACTGCTCCACGGGGCTTATTTACCTGGAAGCTCCACACAAAGGTTCTTCATCTCACTCTGACTTCACATCTTGCACGTGCATCATCCTTCAGGTGGAAGAAACAGAGGCGTAGCTTCAAGCAGCGTTCTGCAATGTTCGAGTTGCGCCCCAGCACGAGGTCGCGATAGACTTCTCTTTTCCACTCTTTCTTTACAAATAGAGGACTAATACCAGGCGGGAGGCACTAAGCTCTTGGTAGCGTCGAGAGACTGCCAATCAGAGTGACGAGAGCACTCAAAATCAATTATTCAGTAGAGGTATACGTCGGGGCCGCATTGCCTCGCCTACCCTACATTGTAATCTCCAAGTAAATCTACGAACCTACCCTACACTAATCCACAAGTAAGTCTCCGAGCCCACCCTACACTATAATCTCCAGATGTGTCTCCGGCTTGCAATACCCCCTCACCCCCTCTTTCCCCCCGTATATTCCTCATCGGGAGTGGCTTGCGCCCGTTGTGGCAGGTGTTTGGCACACATGTGTGTGTGTGTGTGTGTGTGTGTGTGTGTGTGTGTGTGTGTGTGTGTGTGTGTGTGTGTGTGTCCTACTCAGGTGTGTGTGTGTGTGTGTGTGTGTGTGTGTGTGTGTGTGTGTGTGTGTGTGTGTGTGTGTGTGTGTGTGTGTGTGTGTGTGTGTGTGTGTGTGTGTGTGTGTGTGTGTGTGTGTGTGTGTGTGTGTGTGTGTGTGTGTGTGTGTGTGTGTGTGTGTGTGTGTGTGTGTGTGTGTGTGTGTGTGTGTGTGTGTGTGTGTGTGTGTGTGTGTGTGTGTGTGTGTGTGTGTGTGTGTGTGTGTGTGTGTGTGTGTGTGTGTGTGTGTGTGTGTGTGTGTGTGTGTGTGTGTGTGTGTGTGTGTGTGTGTGTGTTAAGAAACGCTCGCCTGGCCTTCCTTTCCGCTCCGAACGCACAAATAACCTTTTGTCTCCGCTTTGTCACTGTCCAGTCAGCTGTGGCCGCGGCTGCCCTCCCACGGCGCGCCACCGTAGAGACCTCCAGCATCCAATAACATCCCAAGGCACCCTCCTCCTCACCCTCAATCCCTTGGCCAGCGCCTGAGTGACCCCTACCCTAATAGGTTACTCTCTTCAGTCACCTCATTGTGCATTGCCGGAAAAAAAATATTATGGTCACTTGGTTACAGGAATCTCTTGATAATACTGCACTCGATATTTTTGTGGTAAATAAGACTCCCTCTATGGCAGACTTTCACACCATCACCATGATATATAAAAGGTTAATACACTACTCATTTTAATCTCACAACTGCAGTTGACGTAATAAAATAGATTGCTTCAGTGGGCGTTAATCTCCAGTGACTTGAAATATTTAGAATGTTCAAAGCGAATTAATACTTCACACCACTAAAGGCAATAATTGGATAGCCCGCGCGCATTTCTATATCCCTTTAACTATATGGCGCCTCCCTCCCTCCCTCCGTTTCTCAGCCATGTACAAAATGTGTGTGTGTGTGTGTGTGTGTGTGTGTGTGTGTGTGTGTGTGTGTGTGTGTGTGTGTGTGTGTGTGTGTGTGTGTGTGTGTGTGTGTGTAAAAATAAAAATAATAAAAATAATAATAACAATAAAAGGTTCACCCATTGCTTGGCAGTCATTATAATCTACAAAATACAAATGTGAAATATGGAAGAATACAATGCATAGTGCGTGCGTGCGTGCGTGCGACACACACACACACACACAGAGAGAGAGAGAGAGAGAGAGAGAGAGAGAGAGAGAGAGAGAGAGAGAGAGAGAGAGAGAGAGAGAGAGAGAGAGAGAGAGTGTAAGTCGTCTATACATAAACGTATATCCCTTCCCTCACATCGGCTCATATCGTTTATAGGCTCTTCCCCTGAGCCTTCAAAGTCGTATGGAACCCTCGCGCCTGCCACACCTCATAGCATTTTCTACGGCACGGAAACAACGGGAATATATGGAGCAGCAGCCGGTGTGACGGACGCGTGTGTAAGCCTCGGCCAGGTGGCTCAGGGGAGGCGTCACTCAGAGGGGAGGAGAGAGGAATTGTGCGGAGGGAAAGAAAGGCAACACTCACACACACACACACACACACACACACACACACACACACACACACATATCACCACCACCACCTCCACTTAAATACCGTTCCCTCCTTCCTCTGTTTCCCTCCTTGCTTTGTTGAAAGGATTTGGAACTCTACCAGTTCTATCTTTTTAGTTGCCATGATAAGGAGGATGGTAAAAGGGGACACACACACACACACACACACACACACACACACACACACACACACACACACACACACACACACACACGTCACATCTATTCCGGTACCTTTAACTGTGTACCTTGTTGAGAGAATTCAGAAACTACATAGGACGCCGCTTACGACAGAGCTGAAAAAACAAAATATAAAATAAAATCCTGCACTTTCCCGCTCCTATAAAAAATAACAAAGGGAGTTGCGAAAAAGGGATCTTGAATTAAGGGCCAGAGACGCCTTGGTACTTTCGCTCATGACAGAGTTTTAAGCACGTTACTCTTAGACGCTTCCGGCTCTCACATCAGTTATTTCCAGACGCAGAAAAGAGGTTACACACGTTCTCATGAGTGTTTATTTTTTCACATTTACAGTACAGAGGCTTTGTCAAACTACCACCAGGGTCAGAAAATTACGCACCTCCTACCTGCCTTATTAAATATTTGTGCTTGGATCCGAAATGTTTAAGAATATAGCCCTAAGTCATGAGAGGTGAGGAACACAGTAACAAGGAACGCTTAAATAATTGCTACAACTTAAGAGATGATACAGGCAAGGCAAGCACAAAGACGCAGGCTCACACGACCTCCTTTCAGTACCTCTAATCTTAGTGTCTTGTTGACGAGCTTAGGGACTTGAACACTTGGCTACTACTGTGATGTGGATATTATGCGTATACACACTCGTCATTCCGACCCCGCGAGCTGCCGGCGCCTCGCTAAAGAATTAATGGGGGTGAATAATGTATGTAATGGTGTGTGAATAATGCAATGGGGCTTATACGCGAGGTTAATATTAATAACAGTGACAGAAATGATGATGGTGGTAGTAATGTGGTGGTAGTAGTAGTAGTAGTAGTAGTAGTAGTAGTAGTAGTAGCAGTAACAATAGAATAATGGAAAGAACGACAACACTACCACTACTGCTGCTACTTCTGCTGCTGCTACTACTATTCCTACCACCAAGACTACCACCACCAACACTAACACCATTACAACTACTATTACTACTACTACTACTACTACTACCGCCACCACCACCAAACTACTACTGCTACTACTACTTTTACTACTACCACTACAAATAATAATGATGATGATGATGATGATGATAATAATGACAATAATAAGAGACCGCTATAATTCCACCTGTTCTTCCAGCTTCCGTATGGCTGGAGAGCAAAATATAAAACGTTACCTAACATCACCCCGCCTTTTCCGACCCAGCCTGACTAAAGCCGACCTAACCTCACCTACTTCCCCGCCGATGCCATATTCGATCAGGCTGCGGGGAGCTCCGGGGACAATGACTGGGAGCAAAATACGAGGGATGTGTTCCTTCTAGCCTTAAACCCCTAGAGGCTGCTTCACACTTAGCCGACTTTTGATCCCGAAGCCGTTACGATGGTGTTCGGCTGGACATCGGGAAAAAATCGGAACACCTTAGGGGCATGTCGTCGGGCATCAGGGTGTCTCGGGGCACACTCTCCGGCGACCCCGAAAAATTAAGGGAGCTCTTAATTTCTCGGGACATGTCGTGGCCGGCCAAAAAGTCGGGGAGGACCATGGCACCATCGGTCGCTTCGCAACGCCTTCCGTTGACGTTCGCACAAGGTACGCAGTGCATTAGCACGACAATGAGACAACAATGATACGAGAAAAACCGTTACATATAGTGTGCCACAATATCACGACAATGTACGAGAGTTGTATCTAAGTTCCACGACCCCGTACTAATGCCACGTCCACACGGTCGAGCACTGTCTGGCGGGCACTGCCCGCTGAGCGTATTTCTCTGGCTTTTTAGCAGTGTTACCAAATGGAGCAATTCCCGGCAGACTCCACACTATCGGGCAGTGCCCGGCGGTTTGCCTTCACCGGGCAAGGCCTGCGGACTTTGCCCGTGGTGTTGTCCACAGGGCTGAGCTGCTGGTTCAACTGGTTGGCGGGTAGTCGGCAGTAACCAGGGGTTGTGAGCGGGCTGTTTGTAGTGCGGTACGATCACCATGATGCGCGCCATAATTCAAAAGAAGATTGCACTCTATGCAATCATAATTGGTGCATGCATAAAAAAAGAAACTGAAGAGATCACGGAAAAGTGTATGGTGCAGGGAGTGGTTGCAAAAACGAGGGGTTTTGTGTAGTTTTGTGACTTGCGTGAACTGCAGGACGCTGGGTGCTGGATGCACATGCTTTCAGTAGTGCTCGCATCATCTACATATCTGATTAATATGTCGCACTCCTCGTCCACTATGTAATTCGTGAACCACATTTTACCTATTTTCTGGCCGAACGTGAATTTATCCAATCTGATTAATTTGTCGCACTCGTCCAACAGGTAATTCGCGAAGCAGATTTTGCCTACCCCTATTTTCTTTCCTGATCCTGAATATATCCAATTTAAATCCATTGCTGCGTGTTCTAACATGTTTTCTGTAAGTACTTTATATAATGCCGTTATGAACAGGAACCTTCGTAATAGCGGAATAAGTTTTCTGTTGCCTGCTCTTCCATATTTCCATGTTTACTCCTCCTCCTCCTCCTCCTCCTCCTCCCCCTCCCCTTCCCCTCCCTCCTGCTCCTCTTTGTTTCGTTTTCTCCTTTTTTTTCCTCCTCCTCCTTATCCTCCTCCTCCTCCTCCTCCTTCTCCTTCCTCTCAACCTCCCCTTCTCCTTCCTCTCCCTCCTCTCCTTCTCCCTCCTCTCACTCCTCTTCTTCCTGCTTCCTCTTCCTCCCTCCTTCTCCTTCCTCTCACTCCTCTTATTCTCCTTCCTCTCCCCTCCCCTCCTTCTCCTTCCTCTCTTTTCCCTCCCTTCCTTCCCTCCCTCCCTCCTTCTCCTCTCTCCCTCCCCCCTTCTCCTTCCTCTCCTCCCTCCTTCTCAGCCCTCTCCCTCCCCCCTTCATTCCTCTCCTCCTCCTTCTCCTCCTCTCCCCTCCCCTTCTCCTTCTCTCCTCCCCCCCTTCTCCTTCCTCTCTCCCCTCCCCTCCTTCTCCCTCCTCTCCCCTCCCCTTCTCCTTCCCCCTCTCCCCTCCCCTCCTTCTCCCTCCCCTCCCCTCCCCTTCCTTCCCTCTCCTCCATCTTCCTCCTTCCTCTCCTTGTCTGCCTCCTCCTCCTTCTGTCTTACCTCCTTCTCCTTCCCCTCTCCCTCCTCTCCTTCTCCTTCCTCTCAACCCCAATTCTCTTCTCTCTCCCCCCTCCTTCTCCTTCCTCCCTCATCCCCCCTTCTCACTTCCTCTCCCTTCCTCCTTCTCCCTTTCCTTTCCCCCTTCTCCTTGCTCCCTTCAGTTCTCATTCCTCTCCTCCCTCCTTCTCCTTCCTCTCCCTCCCTTCCTTCCTTCTCTTCTCCCCTTCTTCTCCTTCTCCCTCCCTCTCCTTCTCCTTCCTCCCTCCCTCCTTCTCACTTCCTCTCACCCCCCTTCCTTCCTCTCCCTCCCCTCCATCTCCTTCCTCTCCTCTCCCCTTCTCCCTTCCTCTCCCTACCTCCTTCTCCCTTCCCTCTTCCTCCCCCTCTTCTCTCATTCCTCTCCTCTGTCTTCCTTCTCATTCCTCTCCCTCCCCTCCTTCCTTCTCCCCCCCTTTCCTATTTCTTCCTCTGTTTCCCCTAATTCTCCTTCCATCTCTTCCTCCTTCTCCTTCTCTCCCTCCCCCCTCCTTCATCTTTTCTCTCACTCCCTCCCTTCTCGCTTCCTCTCCTCCTCCTTCTCCTTCTCTCCCTCCCCTCCTTCTCCTTAATTTTCCTCCCCCCTCCTTCTCCTTCCTCTCCCTCTCCTCCTTCTCCCTCCCCTCTCCTCCCTCTTCTTCCTCCTTCCTCTCCCTCCCCTCGCCTTCTCGCCTCTCCTCCTCACTTCTCCTTCCTCTTTCCTCCCCTCCTTCTCCTTCCTCTCCCCCTCCCTCCTTCTCCTTCCTCTCCTTCCCTTCTCCTTCCTCTCCCTCCCCTCCTTCTGTTTCCTCTCCCTCCCCTCCTTCTCATTCCTCTCTCCTCCTTTTCCTTCCTCTCTCCTCATGTCCTTCTCCCCTTCTATCCCCTCCCCTTCTCTTTCCTCTTCCTCCTCCTTGTCCTTCATCTCAATCCTCTCATACCCTTCCCTCTCGCTCCCCTCCTTCTCCTTCCTCTCCTTCCGCTCGTTCTCCTGCCTCTCCCTCCCCTCCTTCTCCTTCCTCTCCCTCCTCTCCTTCTCCTTCCTCTTCCTCCCCTCCTTCTCATTCCTCTTTCTCCCCTCCTTCTCCTGCCTCTCCCTCCCCTCCTTCTCCTTCCTCTCCCTTCCCCCTTCTTCTTCCTCTCGTTCCACTCCTTCTCCTTCCTCTCCCTCCCCTCCTTCCCTATTTCCTCTCTCTCCCCTGCTTCCTTATTCCTCTCCCTTCTCCTTCCTCTCTCCCCTCCTTCTCCTTCCCTCTCTCCTCCCCTCCCTATTTTCCTCTTCCTCCCCTCCTTCTCTCCCTCTCCTCCTCCCTTCTCCTTCCTCTCCTTCCCCCCTTCTCCTTCCTCTCCCGCTCCTCCTTCTCCTTCATCTTCCTCCCCCTCCTTCTCCTTCTCTTCCTCCTCCTTCTCCTTCACTCTCCTCCTCTCCTTCTCCTTTCTCCTGTCTCCCCTCCTTCTCCTTCTCTCTCCCTCCCCTTCTCCTTCCTCTCCCCCCCCCTCCTTCTCCTTTCTCTCCCTCCCCTCCTTGTCCTTCCTCCTCCTCCTTCTCCTTCCTCTCACCCTCCTTCCTTCTCCTTCCTCTCCTCCTCTTCTTCTCCTTCCTCTGTCCTCCTTCTCCTTCCTCTACCCCTCCCGTCCTTCTCCTTCCTCTCTCCTCCTCTTCTTCTCCCTTCCTCTTGCCTCCCTTCCTTCTCCTTCCTCACTCTCCACCCCCTCCCGTCCTTCTCTTCCTCTCCACCTCCTCCTTCCTTCTCCTTCCTCCTGCCTCCCACTCCCTCTTCTCCTTCCTCTGCCTCCCTTCCTTCTCCTTCCTCTCACCCTCCCGTCCTTCTCCTTCCTCTGTCCTCCTCATCTTCTCCTTCCTCTACCTCCCCTTTCCTCCTTCTCCTTCCTCTCACTCCCCCCTTCTCCTTCCTCTCCTCCTCCTTCTCCTTCCTCTCACTCTCCTCTTCTTACTCCTTCCTCTCCCTCCCCTCCTTCTCCTTCCCCTTCCTCCTCCACTTCTTCTCCTTCCTCTCCCTCCCCTCCTTCTCCTTCCTCTCACTCCTCTTCTTCTCCTTCCTCTTCCTCCCCTCCTTCTCCTTAATCTCACTCCCCTACTCCTTACTCTCACTCCTCTTCTTCCTTTTCCTCTATCTCCCCCACCTTTCCCCTTCCTCTCCCACCCCCTCCCTTCCTTCCTCTCCCCTCCTTCTCCTTCCTCTCACTCTCCTCTTCTTCCTCTCCCTCCTCCTCTTATTCTCCTTCTCTCCCTCCTCTCCTTCTCCTTCCTCTTCCTCCTCCTTCTCCTTCCTCTGCCTCCTCTCCCTTCCCCTTTCTCTATCTCCCCTCCTTCTCCTTCTCTCTCCTCCCCTTCTGTCCTTCCTCTCCTCCCTCCTTCTTCCTTCCTCTCCCACCCCCTTCTCCCCTTCCTCTCCCTCCTCCTGTTTCTCTTTCTCTCCCTCCTTCTCCTTCCTCTCCCTCTCCTCCTTCTCCTTCCTCTCCCCTCCCTTCTGTCAAAAGCCTTCTCTCCTCCCCTCCTTCTCCTTCCTCTCCTTCCTTCCTTCTCCTTCCTCTCCTCTCTTCTTCTCCTTCCTCTTCCTCCCTCCTTCTCATTCTCTCTTCCTGCCCCCCTTCTCCTTCCTATCACTCCTCATCTTCTCCTTCCTCTCCCTCCCCTCCTTCTCCTTCCTCTCCCTCCCCCCTTTGTCCTTCTTCTCCCTCCCCTCCTTCTCCTTGCTCTCATTCCTCTTCTTTTCCTTCCTCTCCCTCCCCTCCTTCTCCTTCCTTTCCCTCCCTTCCTTCTCCTTCCTCTCACTCCTCTTCTTCTCCTTCCTCTCCCTCCCCTCCTTCTCCTTCCTCTCACTCCTCTTCTTCTCCTTCCTCTCCCTCCACTTCTTCTCCTTCCTCTCACCCCCCCCCCTTCTCATTCCTCTTCCTCCCCTCCTTCTCATTCCTCTCACTCCTCTCCTTCTCCTTCCTCTCCCTCCCCTCCTTCTCCTTCCTCTCACCCCCCCCTTCTCCTTCCTCTCCTCCCCTCCTTCTCCTTCCTCTCTCCCTCCTTCTCCTTCCTCTCCCTCCCCTCCTTCTCCTTCCTCTCACTCCTCTCCTTCTCCTTCCTCTCTCTCCCCTCCTTCTCCTTCCTCTCCCTCCCCTCCTTCTCCTTCATCTTCCTCCCCTCCTTCTCCTTCCTCTCCCTCCCCTCCTTCTCCTTCCTCTCAATCCTCTTCTTCTCCTTCCTCTCCCTCCCCTCCTTCTCCTTTCTCTCCCTTTCCTCCTTCTCCTTCCTCTCTCTCCCCTCCTTCTTCTTCCTCTCCTTCCCCTACATCTCCTTTCTCTCCCTCTCCTCCTTCTCCTTCCTCTCACTCCTCTTCTTCTCCTTCCTCTCCCTCCCCTCCTTTTCCTTCCTCTCCCTCCCCTCCTTCTCCTTCCTCTCTCTCCCCTCCTTCTTCTTCCTCTCCTTCCCGTACATCTCCTTTCTCTCCCTCTCCTCCTTCTCCTTCCTCTCCCTGCCTCCTTCCTTCCTCTCCCTCCTCTCCCTTCTCCTTCATCTCCTCCTCCTTCTCCTTCCTCTCCCCTCCTTCTCCTTCCTCTCCTCCCCTCCTTCTCCTTTCTCTTCCTCCTCCTTCCCTTCCTCTCCCTCCCTCCTTCTCCTTCCTCTCCTTCCCCTTCCCCTCGCTCCTCCTTCTCCTTCCTCCCTCCCTCCTTCTCCTTCTCTCCTTCCCCTTCTCCTTCCCCTCGCTCCACTCCTTCTCCTTCCTCTCCCTCCCCTCCTTCTCCTTCCTCTCCCTCCCCTCCTTCTCCTTCCTCTCCCTTCCCCCTTCTCCTTCCTCTCGCTCCACTCCTTCTCCTTCCTCTCCCTCCCTTCATTATCCTTCCTCTTCCCCCTCCTTCTCCTTCCTCCCTCCTCCTTCTCCTTCCTCTCCCTTCCCTTCTCCTTCCTCCTCCCTCCTTCTCCTTCCTCTATTCCCCTCCTTCTCCTTTCTCTCCTCCCCCCCTTCTCCTTCCCCTCGCTCCCCTCATTCTCCTTCCTTTCCCCCCTCTTCTCCTTCCTCTCCCTCCCCTCCTTCTCCTTCCTATCACAACCCCCTTCTCCTTCCTCTCCCTCCCCTCATTCTCCTTCCTTTCACTCCAGTACTTCTCCTTCCTCTCCCTCCTCTCTTTCTCCTTCCTTTCACCCCCTTCTCCTTCCTCTTCCCCCTCCTTCTCCTTCCTCTCCCCCCCTTCTCCTTCCTCTCCCTCCTCCCTTCTTCCTCTCCTTTTCTTCTTCTCCTTCCTCTCCTCCTTCTCCTTCCTCTCCCCCCCTTCTCCTTCCTCTCCCCTCCCCTCATCTCCTTCCTCTCCTCTTCTTCTCCTTCCTCTCCCTGCTCTCCTTCTCCTTCCTCTTCCTCCCCTCCTTCTCCTTCCTCTCACTCCTCTCCTTCTCCTTCCTCTCCCTCCCTCTTCTCCTTCCTCTCCCCCCCTTTCTTCTCTCTCTTCCCTCCTTCTCCTTCCTCTCACCCCTCCTTCTCCTTCTCTCCTCCCCTCCTTCATCTTTCTCTCTCCTCCTTCTCCTTCCTCTCCCCTCCTTCTCCTTCCTCTCCCTCCCCTCCTTCTCCTTATTTTCCTCCTCCTTCTCCTTCCTCTCCCTCCTCCTTCTCCTTCCTTTCCTCCTCTTCTTCTCCTTCCTCTACCTCCCCTCCTTCTCCTTCCTCTCCCTCTCCTCCTTCTCCTTCCTCTCCCCCCTCCTTCTCCTTTCTCTCCCTCTCCTCCTTCTCCTTCCTCTTCTTCCCCTCCTTCTCCTTCCTCTCCCTCCCCTCCTTCTGTTTCCTCTCCCTCCCCTCCTTCTCATTCCTCTCCCTCCCCTTCTTCTCCTTCCTCTTACTCCTCTCCTTCTCCTTCCTATCACCCTCCCCTTCTCTTTCCTCTTCCTCCCCTCCTTATCCTTCATCTCAATCCTCTCCTTCTCCTTCCTCTCCCTCCCCTCCTTCTCCTTCCTCTCCCTCCCCCCTTCTCCTTCCTCTCCCTCCCCTCCTTATCCTTCCTCTCCCTCCTCTCTCCTTCCTCTTCCTCCTCTTCTCATTCCTCTTCCCTCCTTCTCCTGCCTCTCCCTCCCCTCCTTCTCTCTCCCTCCCCTTCTTCTTCCCTCTCCCTCCCCTCCTTCTCCTTCCTCTCCTCCTCCTTCTCCTTCCTCTCTCCCCTGCTTCCTTCCTCTCACTCCCCTTCTCCTTCCTCTCCCTCCTCCTTCTCCTTCTCTCCTCCCCTCCTTCTTTTCCTCCTCCTCCTCATCCTCCTCCCCTTCTCCCTCCTTCCCTTCCCCTTCTCCTTCCTCTCCTCCTCCTTCCTTCATCCCCTCCACTCCTTCTCCTTCCTCTTCCTCCCCTCCTTCTCCTTCCTCTCCCTCCTCTCCTTCTCCTTTCTCCCTCCCTCCTTCTCCTTCCTCTCCCTCCCCCTTCTCCTTCCTCTCCCCTCCTCCTTCTCCTTCCTCTCCCTCCTTCCTTCCTCTCCCTCCCCTCCTTCTCCTTTCTCTCCCTCCCCCCTTCTCCTTCCTCTCCCTCCCCTCCTTCTCCTTCCTCTCACCCTCCCGTCCTTCTCCTTCCTCTCACTCCTCTTCTTCTCCTTCCTCTCCCTCTCCTCCTTCTCCTTCCTCTCACCCTCCCCTTCTCCTTCCTCTCCCTCCCGACCATCTCCATCCTCTCACACCTCTTCTTCTCCTTCCTCCTCCCCTCCTCTCCTTCCTCTCCTCCTCTTATTCTCCTTCTCCCTCCCCTCCTTCTCCTTCCTCTCCCTTCCTTCCTTCTCCTTCCTCTCACTCCTCTTCTTCTCCTTCCTCTTCCTCCCCTCCTTCTCATTCTTCTCCCTGCCCCCCTTCTCCTTCCTATCACTCCTCATCTTCTCCTTCCTCTACCTCCCCACCTTTTCCTTCCTCTCCCTCCCCTCCTTCTCCTTCCTCTCCCTCCCCTCCTTCTCCTTCCTCTCACTCCTCTTCTTCTCCTTCCCTCCTCCCCTCCTTCCTCTCCTCCTTCTCCTTCCTCTCCTCCACTTCTTCTCCTTCCTCTCCCCTCCTTCTCCCTTCCTCCTCCTCTTCTTCTCCTTCCTCTCCCTCCCTCCTTCTCCTTCCTCTCCTCCTCTTCTTCCTTCCTCTCCCTCCACTTCTTCTCCTTCCTCTCCCCCCCTTCTCCTTCTCTCCCTCCCCTCCTCTCCTTCCCCTCTTTCTCCTTCCTCTCCCTCCCCTCCTTCTTCTTCCTCTCACTCCTCTCCTTCTCCTTCCTCTCTCTCCCCTCCTTCTCCTTCCTCTCCCTCCCCTCCTTCTCCTTCCTCACACTCCTTCTCCTTCCTCTCCCTCCCCCCTTCTCCTTCCTCTCACTCCTCTTCTTCTCCTTCCTCTCCCTCCCCTCCTTCTCCTTTCTCTCCCTCACCTCCTTCAACTTCCTCTCTCTCCCCTCCTTCTTTATTTCTCTCCTTCCCCTACATCTCTTTCTCTCCCCTCCTCTCCTTCTCCTTCCTCTCCTCCTCTTCTCCTTCCCTCTCCCTCCCCTCCTTCTCCTTCCTCTCACTCCGCTCCTTCTCCGTCCTCTCTCTCCCCTCCTTCTTCTTCCTCTCCTTCCCTTCCTTCTCCTTTCTCTCCCTCTCCTCCTTCTCCTTCCTCTCCCTGCCCTCCTTCTCCTTCCTCTCACTCCTCTTGTTCTCCTTCCTCTCCCTCCCCTCCTTCTCCTTCCTCTCCCTCCCCTCCTTCTCCTTCCTCTCCCTCCCCTCCTTCTCCTTTCTCTTCCTCCCCTCCTTCCCCTTCCTCTCCCTCCTCCTTCTCCTTCTCTCCCCTTCCTTCTCCTTCCCCTTCTCCTTCTCCTTCCTCCTCCCCTCCTTCTCCTTCCTCTCCCTCCCCTTCTCCTTCCCCTCATCCCTCCTTCTCCTTCCTCTCCCTCCTCATTCCTTCCTCTCCCTCCCTCCTTCTCCTTCCTCTCCTTCCTTCTCCACACACCTTCCTCTCCTCCTCCTTCCTCTCCTTCCTCTCCCTCCCCTCCTTATCCTTCCTCTTCCACCCCTCCTTCTCCTTCCTCTCCTCCCCTCCTTCTCCTTCCTCTCCTTCCCTTCTCTTTCCTCTCGCTCCTCCTTCTCCTTCTCTTCCTCCTCCTTCTCCTTCCTCTCCTCCTCTTATTCTCCTTCCTCTCCTCCCCTCCTTCTCCTTCCTCTCCTCCCTCCTCCTTCCTCTCCTCCTCCTTCCAGCCTCCTTCCTCTCCTCCTCTTATTCTTCTTCCTCTCCCTCCCCTCCTTCTGTCACTCTCCTCCCCTCCTTCTCCTTCCTCTCCCCTCCCCTCTTTCTCCTTCCTCTCCCTCCCCTCCTTCTCCTTCCTCTTCTTACCCTCCTTCTCTTCCTCTCCCTCCCTCCTTCTCCTTCCTCTCCCTTCCCCCTTCTCCTTCCCCTCCTCCCTCCTTCTCCTCCTCTCCCTCCCCTCCTTCTCCTTCCTCCCTCCCCTTCCTTCTCTGCCTCTCCTTCCCCTTCTCCTTCCTCTCGCTCCCTCCTTCTCCTTCCTTTCCCTCCCTCCTTCTCCTTCCTCTTCCCCTTCTTCTCCTTCCTCTCCTCCCCTCCTTCTCCTTCCTCTCCTCCCCTTCTCCTTCCTCTCGCTCCCTCCTTCTCCTTCCTCTTCCTCCTCCTTCTCCTCTCCTCCCATCCTTCTCTCCTTCCTCTCCTTCCCCTTCTCCTTCTCTCCTCCTCCTTCTCCTTCCTCTTCCTCCTCCTTCCCCTTCTTCTCCCTCCTCTCCTTCTCCTTCCTCTCAGCCCCAGTTCTCCTTCCTCTCCTCCCCTCCTTCTCCTTCCTCCCCCCCCTTCTCCTTCCTCTCCTTCCTCCTTCTCATTCCTCTCCCCCCCCTTCTCCTTCCTCCCTTCCCAGTTCTCCTTCCTCTCCTCCCTCCTTCTCCTTCCTCTCCCTCCCCTCCTTCTCCTTCCTCCCTCCCTTCTTCTCCTTCCTCCTCCTCTCCTTCTCCTTCCCTCCCTCCTCCTTCTCCTTCCTCTCCCCCCCCTTCTCCTTCTCCCTCCCTCCTTCTCCTTCCTCTCCTCCCTCTCCTTCTCATACTCTCCCCCCCTCCTCCTCCTTCTCTTCCTCCTCCTTCTCATTCCTCTCCTCCTTCCTCTCCCCTCCCTATCATCCTTCTCCTTCCTCTCATCCCTCCTTCTCCTTCCTCTCCTCCTTCTTCTTTCTCTCCTCCTCTCCTTCTCCTTCCTCTCCCTCCCCCCTTCTCCTTCCTCTTCCTCCCCTCCTTCTCCTTCCTCTTCCTCCCTCCTTCCTTCCTCTCCCCTCCTTCTCCTTCCTCTCCTCCCTTCTTCTCCTTCCCTCCCCTCCTTCTCCTTCCTCTCCTCCCCTTCTCCTTCCTCTCCTCCCCTCCTTCTCCTTCCCTCTCCCTCCCTTCTCCTTCCTCTCTCCTCCTCTGTCTCCTTTCTCTTCCTCTCCTCCTTCTCCCGGGTATGCAGGTGAATTGTTTCATCTCAGTGAACTGGACATCCTTGCCTGCATAGTCTCAGGTCACCCCTTAGAACCAAGTGTATATGCAGTGATCTGTCTCCGTGCAGAGAATGCACGGTAAGCCTCTAGGCAGCAGCAGTGGTGGGTGGACTTTGCAGGCAGAGATCTCTTGCTCAGAGAGCAATGGCTGGAGTTCCAGTCCCTGAATCCAGCTGAACCGTGCCACCCTGAGTATTTAGGCCTGCAGTGTGTCGAGGTGGCAGCCTCTACACTAATAAAGCCTCCTGAAAACTGAGTTGTCAGTGTGGCTCCCATCCCTCCCCTCTATCTGACAGATACTTGACTCCATCTATTCTACTGCTTAGCTTCAGGTTCTTATTTTTCTTTCTCCTGAAAAATATCTTCCTTAAACCCATTTGAAGTTGCTTACCTCCCTTCTGGTAAGAATTTCTGGTTTAATTTGCTCTTTATACTCAAAAATATTTCAGTCTTTTGGTCTCTCCCAGAAAGGCATCTGTCTCTCTAAGGGTGTGCAGAAACTTACCTGGTGAGCTTAAGTGCCACTAGCCTTGGCCTCAAAAAATGTCGCAGAGTTGGCCAGTTAGACTTGTTTCAGAAAAGTAAGGCTAGTGTACTGGTTCCTCTCCTCCCTTACCAGCTCTGCTCTGTGTGACTACGCCTTGGCCCCGTGCTGTGAGACAAGCTTCCCGAGAATGGCAATAGCTTGAAAAAGCGCCTTGGGTTGTGGTCTCTCTCGTGACCGAGGCTCAGGACAAGCGATTGGTCTTTGAGGCGTTTTCAAAACCCTGTGGGGCAGACTCCCAGTGTTGGAGGCATCTAACACAGCAGTATCTAATTCCATGCACAATTTTTACAATTCAATTTATGGTCTAATTTAAAGTATTTCAGCGCTTTTAATATTTGCCCAAACTTGTTAACTTGCTTAAAATTCTAACAATGCCTTCGAACCTTAAGTGTGACGTCTGTCTGACGTTTTGCAGCTCAGTTCTTCCAGCTGAGTAAAACTTGCCGCCTCTGCGTTCAAAATACACATCTTCAGAAGGCTGTGACTGAATGAAGAAGTCAAGCTTTAATGATCTTGAAAAAATTTAGCCCTTCAAAATTTGTTTTAACAAATGTGGTGGCTCCACCATCGATGGTGGAGGCCCTCCACTGAGACTGTGCCCTCTCAGACGACCCTCCTGCTTCACGGGAGGACGTGTTACCTGCCTCACAGGATTTGACTCGCAGCCTGCCTCTCAGGATAACCCCAGCCTGCCTCACAGGCTAACCCCAGCCTCCCTCACAGGCTTGCCCCCCAGCCTGCCTCTGGGCTAGCCCCGGCCTGCCTCACCCAGAACAACCGCCAGCCTGCCTCACAGGCTGACCCCCAGCCTGCCTCACAGGCTGGCCCCAGCCTGCTTCAGGCTAACTCCCAGCCTGCCTCACAGGACAACTTTCGGCCTGCCCCAACGCTCTCTTTCCTGCTTCACAGGATGTCGGGTTCCAACCTGTGAGAATGGGCCAAACCGAAGCTTAAACGGCAAGATTTACCCCCACTACCTTCAGCAAGTTCCAAGTGCTGCTTGAACACCATGGAGATGAGTTCGAGACTCGCCTGGTTGGGGACTCCATGGTGCGTAACCCAGCTGGTTGAGTTCTGTGGTCGTTCATCAAGCAGCCGCGAAAACGATACTACTATCCAGGTGCCAGGCAGACGACATCACCACTAGCGTGCGATGATAATCACGAAATGCCGACCGAAACACCCTCTTTGTCATTCACGCGGGGCAAATGGCGTAAAGACAACCCTTTCTGAGAACTGCTGCGAAATACCGCCGCATGATCGAGCAGTATAAATGTAAAACGGATGCCAGTAACATCATAATCTCAGGAATCCTCCCGAGGGTCGGTGCCGGTCTAGCTTTTGATGTGGGCCTTCAGCACCAGGCTGGGCGCGTTACTGGATATCAGGTAGTCGGTACCGCTCCTCCGCACCTCGAAACACATATAGTCCGTACCTGTACTTCCGCGCCTAAAATTTTTTCACTCGTTCCGGTACCACACCTCCCACCTCCGGTGCCGTGCCAAAACTATTAAGCGCGCCTGAAATCTAGTCATGCCTTAAAAAAAGAAACACAGCAATACTGCAGCAGCATTATTATTATCATTATTATTATTATTATTATTATTATTATTACCATTATTTTTGTTATCATTATTGTCATTTAACATAGATCTCCACCACCTGAAGTAAAGTAACTACTTTTACACTCATCATAATTATCGCAGTACTTAAAGTAATTAAAGTGGTAATCTAAGCGACATTGTTTTAATAATGTGACCGTTTCTTTCATTCCAGTTTTGTACAATGGCAACAGAGACACGTGTGTATCGACGTAAGAAACCAACACCTTGGGTTCTTGCTGTCCGTGCACGTGGTGTTGTCATTGATGACACTTCCTTTAAGACGGACGACAAACGGTATATTTTGAACCGGGCATGAAATCTGAATGAGTGACGTCACTCAAGTGGCGGAAAACATGCCCTGCAGCACAGACCGCGTAAACGACCGGGTATTACTGCAGAGCGCGGACTGTTTGTCGTTTCATTTTATCGAAAGCCTCAGGTGCGGAGGTACGGACTTAAAATACTGCCGTTCACCTGTACTTCACACTTTTGCTTTCCCACTTCAGACCTCACACCTCATTTAAGGTCCGCAGGTCGGAAAAACAGAGTGCGAACAGAAAATGCAAATGCCCAGCTCTGTTCACTTTAACAACAGACTTCAGTCCCTTTGCTCACTTGTCCATTCGCTAACGTTGGAACAATTTTACTACAATTCAGACTTGTTTCCTTCCTGATGGCATTCACTTAAACCCTGTTGGGCAGCCCGTTTCGAGGCTGCTCTGTGACCAAATGGCTCTTCAGCCAAAAACGCAGGCGAAACACCAGCAGCTCCACCGTAGGTGCACTCAACCCGCAAAACTCCCGACTCGAATCACATTCGCTTGCTATGTAAACGCTCGTAGCCTACATAACCATTGAAGACTTAGTCCTCGCAGCTACAAATCATTATCACATCATCAGTCACAGAATCTTGGATAGACACTTCAAATAGAATTTCATTGAATATAGATTACCGGGTTATACCATTTTAGTCATGAAAGAGAGAACAGACAGGGTTGGGCGTTATCTTTTGTATCCCAACTCTCCATCCAGTATCCGTGAAAACAGATATTATAACCAATGTGAACACGGTCTTCATTGAAATTAAAATAAATCTCGTAAAATAGTAATTGGACTTATCTACAGACCGCCAAGGCAGACTCTTGATATCGACCACGCATTAAGTGAATTATTATTAGAAACAAGTAGCAGTTGCGAGGCAGTAATTGTTGAGGACTTTAACTTGCCAGTGAAAGATGGGGTGAACCTTTGAACTGTCATACAGGGCTCGACCTGTACACAAATTTACTAGAAAGTGATTTACATCAACACGTTCAGAACAAACTCAGGAAAATAATATTGACCTTGTCTTTCAACGACAGCTGATCTGGTTAACGAAGTAAATGTTGGTCAGTTTTTGTTCTAGCGATCACCAAACAATCACATTCAGCATCAATGTGAAAGAAAAAGTAACTCCTAGTAAAGAAAAGGTGCCTGATTATCAGAAACCGAATTTTGCAAGACTCGATCAATTCTAAATAATTCTGACTGGACTGAAATCTCGGCGGAAACAGATATTGATAAATCTTGGGGCCTTCACCACAATATTGAACAATGCCATAGCATGCGTACCTATCGTAACAGACGTTCAGCTTCTGAAGAAACTCAAATGGTGGAATAACGAAATTCAAAATAGCCTATCTCTTAAAAACGCGTATACAGTAGGTACATATCATCTCAGAGCGAGGCTGACAAACTAGAGTTGGACAGAATTCGCCGCGAAACCAAGAAATTAATAAAACGGCTTAAAAATCTTGAAGAATATATGGCGGAAACAAGTAAATCTAATCCTAAAAATTTTCAGCTATGTAAATAATAAAAGTCACTCCTTGTGGTATCAGACCGCTTGCTAAAAATGGTAACCACGAACGATGAAAATAAATGGCACAATCCTAAATAACTTTTGCATCCGTATTTACCGACGAAGGTTGTTTATCACCTCAACCGCGGAAGTTAGAGACCGAAAAGATGTTAAGTAACGTGCTCATCGTGAAAGTGACATTTTACACACAATTGAAAATTAAAATGTAAGCTCCTGGTCGAACAAAGTACCCCTAGGGTCTTAAAAATCAAACATCAAATTTGTAAGCTCTCATCATATTCAGCCGTCTTTAACAGCTGGAAAAGTTCCGTCAGTTTGAAACTTGCAAATGTCACACCAATTTTCAAAAGGAAAAGTCTCATCCTGGAAACTATCGACCAATTAGCCTGACATCTATTGTTTGTAAGTTAATGGAGACTATCATTCGCGACAATATGGTGAAATTCTTCGAAAATAATATAATAAATAGTTCGCAATTTGGCTTCCATATTAAACGTTCGTGTTTGATTAACTTACTTGATTTTTCACTATATTTTGAGGTGTTCAGTAATGGAAATAAAGCAGAGTACTGTGTTAATTTTGGTCTCCCTATTAAAAAAAACATAGAAAAGTTGGAACAGGTTCAACGAAGAGTAACAAAAATGATTCCTAGGTTGAAAATTTATCATATAAACAAAGCTTAAAAATGTAAATTTATTCAGCCTATCAAAACGAAGAATGCGAGCGATCTGATAGATGTGTTTAAAAGTTTAAAATTCAGTGATATTAATGCGAAGGTACTTACATTGATCGTCAAATAAACAAGAAAATCACAATTTGAAGATGCGCCAAAGTGGTAAAATTCTCGTCACTTCTTGGCTAAACACTTCTTCTTCAATCAGTTATTAATGTTTGGAACTCTCTACCTTGTGATGTAGTTGATAGTACAACAGTTGACGGCCTTCAAGAATAGATTGAACAGCTATTTTGAATTCATCAACCAACTAAGATATTACTCATTGTCGTAATAACGTTAAGTTCTTTCGAATACTGGTGTCCTTGTCGTTTTTGTCCTTCGGTTTAGTGGTAGCTTAGTAATGGTAGCTCTTTCCTCTTTCCTACATAAATTCCATGTGGTTTTCCATGCTGCATGGTTCTTTTCCTTTCCTGCCAGCACTTGGCTGGAGGATATGTGAGGTGAGGGAAGGCATAGCCGCCTTTGTTGTCCTTCATCTTCCACTTTTGATTAAATAGTTAGTGTAGCTTGTCTGGCTTCCAACCTCGTAAGGACCAGCAGGTCTGCTGTTGTTTTGTCTTCCTTTATGTTCTTTGTGTTCCTTCCTCTCTCATCTCCTCCTCCATCCATATCCCTCCCCTCTTCTCCCCTGCAGTGCCTTATTCTCCTTCCTTCCTCCTCCCTATCTCTCCTCCCCTTATCCTTCCCCTCCCACCCTCATAACTCTCTACCTGCCACTCCCTTCTTGTCCCTCTCATTACAAAGCCCAGCGTAGAAGTCAACAATAGAGTACAGCATCAGTTTGTCACGCATGACATGTGGGTGAGTGTGGTATTAGTGCAGTGCAGGTGACAGGTTACCTTGGTGCCCGATGCCCAATACCCCGCCAGTAAAACGAGGATCAAGCCTCTACCTGTGCCTTGAGACACACCTCACCCACCGTTGAGTATTGGGGAAGTTCTGGGGCTGCCATGTGTGAGCCTCGTCTCTCCCCAGTCTCCGTGTATTTCTATGTTTTTGTATCTGCTCCCTCAATGTCGAGTGCTTTCATCTGCTCCCAGGCCCCAAGTGGCTGTCGAGCAGGTTAAATCGCTGCTTACAAAGCAGGCAACCACATGTAATGCCAGCCAATAGGCTTTCTGTTGCCTGCATTTCCCATGTTTCCATGTTTCCATCCCCTCCACTCTTTCCCTCACTCCTCCCCTCTGTCATTAAATTCCTTCACTCCTTCCTTCCCTCCCCTCCTTCCCCTCGCCTCCTCCCTCTCCCTCTCCTCCCGCCACACTCATCGTTATTGCCGCAACTTAACAGGCCTCTCTACCTCCCGTATCCAGGATCAGCAGTATTCTAACTTAGCCTCCGTTAGCCCAGCTGCCGTTACAATGTGTCACACGGCTTGGCACTAGGGCACTACTGTCTGGTGACGTAATAAGGTCACTGCCGAGCACTGAAAACTTGTCCGTCTCTCCCTCTTCCCACACCAGGATGGACGGCCCTCCACTGGGCTACAGTAAATGGGTGAAGCTGAGTGTGTCTACCCTCATCCAGTCGCGCCGCCATCCCCCGAGCTGCTGCAGGCGCCTTAAACAGACACACCCCGGTGCACCTCGCCAGCTTTGGTGGCCACGAGCTGTCTGAAAGGCCCTGGAGGGGCTGGCTGGCCTCTTTACGCAATGGACGGCGATGGCCTGACACTTGCCCCTGCACTGGGCTGTTAAGGCAGGGGCGTCTGGACGTGGTCCCAGGTACCTGCTGGGTAAGAGATGCAGCTGCCCAGTACGGGGCCGTGTTGACTCTCACGCCGCTGGACTTGGCTAGAAGGCAGGGTAAAAGAAACTTAGCAGCAAGGTTGCTGGCGAGGATGAAACTGGCACTTAGTGCCTGGCACGGGAGACGCCACCCACAGCCTGAATCCTGAAAGTGAAGTTTTGGCACGCTTTATTGCATCGCTTTATCGATCTGTCTGTCTCTCCAATATGCCTGTCAGTGTGCCTCTCTCTCTCTCTCTCTCTCTCTCTCTCTCTCTCTCTCTCTCTCTCTCTCTCTCTCTCTCTCTCTCTCTCTCTCTCTCTCTCTCTCTCTCTCTCTCTCTCTCTCTCTCTCTCTCTCTCTCTCTCTCTCTCTCTCTCTCTCTCTCTCTCTCTCTCTCTCTCTCTCTCTTCTCTCTCTCTCTCTCTCTCTCTCTCTCTCTCTCTCTCTCTCTCTGCTCTCCTGAAGAGCCTGTTGCCAGTCTCAATTGTTGGTAAAGAATCGAAGTGGCGCCTGTCGTTTATGGTCGTCCAGTGCCAGGGTGAACGCTGCAGCAGGTGACGACACGCTGCGGCCAGAGGACGTTGAGGGAACTGCTTGCAGCTTCGAGATATGGCTGATGAAACTACTTCCTTAAGAAGGTAAGGAATATTAACACCTTAGCTACAACCAGACGGCTTGAGATAAACAACATGATTACCTTTGGTGATGATTGCAGTACTGATTGATAATAATAATAATAATAATAATAATAATAATAATAATAATAATAATAATAATAATAATAATAATGCTAATAATAATGCTAATAATAAAATGCTAATAACAATAATAACTATAATAATAATAATAATAATAATAATAATAATAATAATAATAATATGTAATAATAATAATAATAATAATAATAATAATAATAATAGTAATAATAATAATAATAATAATAATAATAATAATAATAATAATAATAATGTATATCTAATAATAATGCTATATGTGCTAATAATAATGCTAATAACAATAACTATGTAATAATAATAATAATAATAATAATAATAATAATAATAATAATAATAATAATAATAATAATAATAATAATAATAATAATAATAATAATAATAATAATAATAATAATAATAATAATAATGGTAATAATAATAATAATTGTAATAATAATAATACTGTTAATAATAATATGTGTGTGTGTATATGTATATCTTCTTAATTAATAATATAAATTAATAATTAAAATGAAAATAACAAAGAAAAACATCGGCATTATTAGCAGTTGATATGATTGTTGATAAAAAAATAGTAGAATAATTTTAATATCCTTATATTTTTCATACATATTTGCATTGACGATATTGTTTTTTGTACCTATATTCCTACATATTTAAGTATTTTATGTGTATTTTGTATATACATTTTGTAAAAAATTACGTTATTTGTTGACGTATAAGCTATATTTTGATACATTCCTTACAAATTCTGTTATTTAATATTATTATTTATTATATATTTCCTTACTAGTTATATTGGCTTTATGTGTTTTTTTTCATATATTTCATAATAAATTTGCTTATTTTATGTTTATTTTGTATATTTAACATTTCAATTTTAAATTATTTTATTAATATATTTATAATTATTATTTGGGTTATTTTATGTATTTTGTATATATATTTTCATCAAGTACATTATTTATTATTTCTTAATTTAATTCGATGCAATTTGGAATTATTTTCCTGCGTATTTTATATACATATTTTTACATATTTACATTTATCGAATGTGTGTTTTGTATATATTTTTGTACAAATTTATCTAATATTCATTTGTTTATATTTTTAAATTTGTTCTGTGTATTTTTGTATATAGTTTTATATAAATTTACGATATTTTATGTGTATTTTGTATATTTATATTTATACTTATTATATTTTACTGGTATTTTGTTTATTTATTTTGATACGATTTTTCTGTGTATTTTGTATTCATTTTTTTTATACGTATTTACTTCATTTTATGTGTATTTTGTATATATTTTTATAGAAATCAACGTTATTTTATGTGTATTCGTATATATATTTTGAAACAAATTTACATTGTTTTATATGTATTTTGCATATCTATTTCAATACAAATTTACCTTACAGTATGTGCATTTTTTATATTTATTTTAATTCAAATTTTAATATTTTATGTGTATTTTGGTATATATATTTTTATAAAAAATGCGTTATTTTATGGCTATTTTGCATCTTTATTTTCATTTAAATTTACATTATTTTATTAATATTCTGTGTATTTATTTTGATACGATTTTACATTATTCTATTTGTGTTTTGTATATATTTTTTTATACATATTTACATTATTTAATTAGTATTTTGTATATATATTTGATACAAATTTACGTTATTTTAAGTGTATATGTTTATATATTTTCATTCAAATTTCCATTATGTTATGTGTATTTTGTATATGTATTTCAATACAAATTTTCCTAATTTTATGTGTATTTTGTATATTTATTTTCATACAAATTTAAATTATTTTTGTGTATTTTTGTATATAGTTTTATACAAACTTAGGTTATTTTATGAGTGTTTTGTATATCTATTTTCATACAAATACACATTCTTTTATTGATATTTTGTTTATTTATTTTGACGAGAATTTAAATTATTTAATGTGTATTTTGTATATATATTTTTATACGTATTTACATCATTTCATGTGTATTTTGTATATATATTTCTATAGAAATCTACGTTATATTATGTGTATTCGTATATAGATTTTTAAACGAATTTACACTTTTATGTGTATTTTACATATTTTTTTAATACAAATTTACCTTATTGTATATGCATTTTCTATATTAATTTTAATACAAATTTAATTATTCTATGTGTATTTTTGTATATGTATTTTTATAAAAATATGCTTTATTTTATGGGTATTTTGCATCTTTATTTTCATACAAGATTTACGTTATTTTATTGATATTCTGCTCATTCATTTTGATACGATTTGACATTATTCTATGTGTATTTTGTATATATTTTTCATACAAATTTACGTTATTTTATGTGTATTTGTTTATATATTTTGACACAAATTTACAATATATTATGGGTATTTTGTATATATATTTCAAAAGAAATTTACCTAGTTTTATGTGTATTTTGAATATCTATTTTCATACAAACTCAAATTATTTATATGTATTTTTGTATATATTTCAATACAAATTTTAGTTATGTTATGTGTATTTTGTAAATCTGTTTTCATTCAAATATATATTATTTTATTGGTATTTTGTTGATTTATATTGATACGAATTTACATTATTTTATATGTACTTTTTATATATATTTCTATACGCATTTACATTATTTAATATTTATTTTGAATATATAATTTTATACAAATTCATGGTATTTTATGTGTATTTGTATATATATTTTCATATAAATTTACATTATTTTATGTGTATTTTGTACATATATTTCATTACAAATTTACCTCATTTTATGTTTATTTTGTATGTGTATTTTGTACATTTATATTTATACACGTTTACTCATACAAATTTATATTATTTTATTGGTATTTTGTTTATTTATTTTGATACGAATTACATGATTATATGTGTATTTTGTACACATTTTTTTTATACGTATTTACATTATTTAATGTGTATTTTGTTTATATATTTTCATACAAATTTACGTTATATGTGTATTTGTATAAATATTTTTATACAAATTAACTTTATTTCATGTATTTTGTATATATATTTCAATTCAAATTTAGCTTATTTTGTGTGTATTTTGTATATATTTTTATACAAATTTAATTACTTCTGTGTATTTTTGTATATAGTTTTATATGAATTTACGTTATTTTATGTGTATTTTGTATATTTATATTTATACAAATACACATTCTTTTATTGGTATTTTGTTTATTTATTTTGATACGAATTTATATTATTTTATGTGTATTTTGTATACATTTTTTATACGTATTTACTTCATTTTATGTGTATTTTGTATATATATTTTTATAGAAATCTACGTTATTTTATGTGTATTCGTATACATATTTTGAAACAAATTTACATTGCTTTATATGTATTTTGCATATCTATTTCAATATAAATTTACCATATGGTACATATAAAACAATGTAAATTTGTTTCAAAATATATGTACGAATACACATAAAATAACGTAGATTTCTATAAAAATATATATACAAAATACACATAAAATTAAGTAAATACGTATAAAAAAATGTAAACAAAATACACATAAAATAATGTAAACTCGAAACAAAATAAATAAACAAAATACCAATAAAAGAATGTGTATTTGTATAAATATATGTACAAAATATACATAAAATAATGTAAATTTATATGAAAATATATATACAAATACACATAAAATAATGTAAATTCGTAAAAAATTAAATACACAAAATTCCAATAAAAGAATGTATATTTGTAGGAAAATCTATATACAAAAAACAAATAAAATAACTAAAATTGGTATAAAAATATATACAAAAATACACAAAAATAATTTAAATTTGTTTGAAAATAGATATGCAAAATACACATAAAGCTAGGCAAATTTGTATTGAAATACATATACAAAACTCACATAAAATAATGTAAATTTGTATGAAAATATATGAACAAATACATATAAAATAACGTAAATTTGGATAAAATATATTTACAAAATATACATTAAATATTTTAAATATTTAAATATATTATATATATTTTTATTGATATTTGCGTTATTTATGTGTATTTTGTATATGTTTTCTCATAGAAATTTACATTATTTTATTGGTATTTTGTCTATTTATTTTGATACGAATTACATGATTATTTGTGTATTTTGTACATTTTTTTATACGTATTTACATTATATAATGTGTATTTTATTTATATATTTTTATACAAATTTACGTTATTATATGTGTATTTGTATAAGTATTTTGATACAAATTTACATTATTTTATGTATTTTGTATATATATTTCAATTCAAATTTAGCTTATTTTATGTGCATTTTGTATATCTATTTATTTTAATACAAAATCAAATATTTTATGTTTTTTCGTATATATATTTTTATAAAAAATGCGTTATTTTATGGGTATTTTGCATCTTAATTTTCATACAAATTTACATTATTTTATTAAAATTTTCTGTATTTATTTTGATACGATTATACATTATTTTATTTGTGTTTTGTATATTTTTTTTATACATATTTACATTATTTAATGTGTTTTTTGTATATATATTTGATACAAATTTACGTTATTTTAAGTCTATATGTTTATATATTTTCATTCAAATTTACATTATTTTATGTGTATTTTGTATATGTATTTCAATACAAATTTACCTAGTTTTATATGTTTTTTGTATATTTATTTTCATACAAGTTTAAATTATTTTTGTGTATTTTTGTATATAGTTTTATACAAATTTAGGTTATTTTATGTGTATTTTGTATATCTATTTTCATACAAATACACATTCTTTTCATGATATTTTGTTTATTTATTTTGACACGAATTAACATTATTTAATGTGTATTTTGTATATATATTTTTATACGTATTTACATTATTTCAAGTGTATTTTGTATATATATTTCTATAGAAATCTGCGTTATTTTATGTGTATTCATATATATATTTTGAAACAAATTTACATTGTTTTATGTGTATTTTGCATATTTTTTTAATACATATTTACCTTATCGTATGTGCATTTTGTATATTAATTTTAATACAAATTTGATTAATCTATGTGTATTTTTGTATATGTATTTTTATAAAAATATGCTTTATTTTATTGGTATTTTGCATCTTTATTTTCATACAAATTTACATTATTTTATTGATATTCTGTGTATTTATTTAGATATGATTTTACATTATTCTATGTGTATTTTGTATATATATTTTATATAAAATGTATTTGTTTTCATTTCATACAAATCTACATTATTTTATATGTTTTTTGTACATGTATTTAAATATAAATTTAACTAGTTATATGTGTATTTTGTATATCTGTTTTCGATCTATATTTTCATAGAAATTTACTCTATTTTATGAATATTCGTATATATATTTTGATACAAATCTACATTATTAATATGTATTTTGCATATCTATTTCAATACAAATTTACTTTATTGTACGTTCATTTTGTATATTTATTTTAATACAAATTTAATTATTTTATATGTCTTTTTGTATATATATTTTTATGCATATATGCGTTATTATATGGATATTTTGCATCTTTATTTTTATACAAATTTACATTATTTTATTGATATTCTCTTTATTTATTTTGATACGATTGAACATTATTTTATGTGTTTTTTGTATATATATTTTTATATATATATATTTACATTATTTAATGTTCATTTTGTATATATATATATATGTTCATTTTGTATATATATTTTATCCAAATTTACATTATTTTATGTGTATTTGTTTATATATTTTCATACATATTTACATTATTTGATGTGTTTTTTGGGTATATATTTTTCTACGTATTTAAATTATTTTATGTGTATTTTGTATATACATTTTCATAAAAAAATTACGTTATTTTATTGTGTGTATAAGTATATATTTTGATACAAATTTCATACAAATTCATGTTATTTAATGTGTATTTGTATATATATTTTCATACAAATTTATATTATTTTATGTGTATTTTTTCATATATTTCATAACAAATTTACCTTATTTTATGTTTATTTTGTATATTTATTTCATTCAATTTTAAATTATTTTATGTGTATATTTGTATTTGTATTTAGGTTATTTTATGTGTATTTTGTATATATATTTTCATCCAAAATTACATTATTTTATTGGTATTTCTTAATTTAATTCGATACGAATTTAGATTATTTCATAGGTATTTTGTATACATATTTTTACACTCATTTACATTATCTAATGTGTGTTTTGTATATATATATTTATGCAAATTTATCTAATGTTCATTTTTGTATATATATTTTTATAGAAATTTGCTTTATTTTATGTATATAGTTTTATATAAATTTACGTTATTTTATGTGCATTTTGTATATTTATATTTATACAAATACACATTCTTTTATTGGTATATTGTTTATTTACATTTATACGAGTTTACATTATTTTATGTGTATTTTGTATACATTTTTTATACGTATTTACTTAATTTTATGTGTATTTTGTATATGTATTATTATAGAAATCTACGTTGTTTTATGTGTATTCGTATATGTATTTTGAGACAAATTTACATTATTTTATATGTATTTTGCATATCTATTTCAATATAAATTTACCTTATTGTATGTGCATTTTGAATATTTATTTTAATACAATTTCAAATATTTTATGTGTATTTTGGTATCAATAGTTTAAAAAAAAATGCGTTATTTTATAGGTATTTTGCATCTTAATTTTAATTTTATATGTACTTTGTATATATATTTTTATACGCTCTTACATTATTTAATATTTATTTTGAATATATATATTTATACAAATTCATGGTATTTTATGTGTATTTGTATATATATTTTCATATAAATTTACATTATTGTATGTGTATTTTGCATATATATTTTATTACAAATCTATCTTATTTCATGTTTATTTTGTATGTGTATTTTGTATATTTATATTTATCCAAATACACATTCTTTTATTGGTATTTTTTTATTTATTTTAATTCGAAGTTCCATTATTTTATGTGTATTTTGAATACATTTTTTTCTTCGTATTTACTTAATTTTATGTGTATTTTGTATATATAATTTTATAGAAATCTACGTTTTTTTATATGTATTCGTATATATATTTTGAAACAAATTTACATTGTTTTATATGTATTTTTGCATATCTCTTTCAATACAAATTTACCTTATTGTATGTGCATTTTGTATATTTATTTCAATACAAATTAAAAAAAATTATGTGTATTTTGGTATATATATTTTTATGAGAAATGCGCTATTTTATGGGAATTTTGCATCTTTATTTTCATACAAATTTACATTATTTTATTGATATTCGGTGTATTTATTTTGATACGATTTTACATTATTCTATTTGTTTTTTGTATATACTTTTTTTTATACATATTTACATTATTTAATGTATATCTTGCATATATATTTTATACTAATTTATTATCTATTATCTATTTTCATACAAATACACATTCTTTTCATGATATTTCATTTATTTATTTTGACACGAATTTACATTATTTGATATGTATTTTGTATATATATTTTTATACGTATTTAAATAATTTCATATGTATTTTGTATATATATTTAATAGATATTCAAAATACACATAAAATAACCTAAATTTGTATGAAACTATATACAAAAATACACAAAAATATTTTAAATTTGTATGAAAATAAATATACAAGATACACATAAAATTAGGTAAATTTGTATGGAAATAAATATACAAAATACACATAAAATAATGTAAATTTGAATGAAAATACATAAACAAATACACTTAAAATAACGTAAATTTGTATAAAAAAATATATACAAAACACAAATAGAATAATGTAAAATCGTATCAAAATAAACATCCAGAATATTAATAAAATAATGTAGATTTGTATGAAATTAAGGAGGCAAAATACCCATAAAATAACGCATTTTTTTTTATTTATAAAAATATATATACCAAAATACACATAAAAAAATTAGATTTGTATTAAAATAAATGTATAAAAAACACATACAATAAGGTAAATTTGTATTGAAATAGATATGCAAAATACATATAAAGCAATGTAAATTTGTTTCAAAATATGTATACGAATACACATAAAATAATGTAGATTTTTATAAATATATATATACAAAATACACATAAAATGAAGTAAATACGTATAAAAAAATGTATATAAAATACACATAAAATAATGTAAATTCGTATCAAAATAAATAAACAAAATACCAATAAAAGAATGTGTATTTGTATAAATATAAATATACAAAATACACATAAAATAACGTAAATTTATATAAAACTATATACAAAAATACACAGAAGTAATTAAATTTGTATGAAAATATATACAAAATACACACAAAATAAGCTAAATTTGAATTGAAATATATATACAAAATACATGAAATAAAGTAAATTTGTATCAAAATATTTATACAATTACACAAATAATAACGTAAATTTGTATGAAAATATATAAACAAAATACACAATAAATAATGTAAATACGTATAAAAAAATGTGTACAAAATACACATATAATCATGTAATTCGTATCAAAATAAATAAACAAAATACCAATAAAATAATATAAATTTGTATGAGTAAACGTGTATGTTGCATATTTTTTCAATACAAAATTATATACGCATTTGTATATTAATTTTGATACAAATTTAATTATTCGATGTGTATTTTTGTATCTGTATTTTTATAAACATATGCTTTATTTTTTGGGTATTTTGCATCTTTATTTTCATACAAATTTACATTATTTTATTGATATTTTGCTCATTCATTTTGATACGAATTGACATTATTCTATGTGTATTTTGTATATATTTTTCATACAAATTTACGTTATTTTATGTGTATTTGTTTATATATTTTGACACAAATTTACAATATTTTATGGCTATTTTGTATATACATTTCAAAAGAAATTTACCTAGTTTGATGTGTATTTTGTATATATATTTTCATACAAACTCGAATTATTTCTATGTATTTTTGTATATATTTTAATGCAAATTTTAGTTATGTTATGTATATTTTGTAAATTTATTTTCATTCAAATATATATTATTTTATTGGTGTTTTGTTGATTTATATTGATACGAATTTACATTATTTTATATGTTCTTTGTATATATATTTTTATACGCTTTTACATTATTTAATATTTATTTTGAATATATATTTTTATACAAATTCATGGAATTTTATGTGTATTTGTATATATATTTTCATATAAATTTACATTATTATATGTGTATTTTGTACATATATTTTATTACAAATCTACGTTATTTTATGTTTATTTTGTATATTTATATTTATCCAAATACACATTCTTTTATTGGTATTTTGTTTATTTATTTTAAATCGAATTTACATTATTTTATGTGTATTTTGTATACATTTTTTTATACGTATTTACTTAATTTTATGTGTATTTTGTATATATATTTTTATAGAAATTTACGTTTTTTTATTTGTATTCGTATATATATTTTTAAACAAATTTACATTGTTTTATATGTATTTTTGCATATCTCTTTGAATACAAATTTACCTTATTGTATGTGCATTTTGTATATTTATTTCAATACAAATTTAAATATTTTATGTGTATTTTGTTATATATATTTTTATAAGAAATGCGCTATTTTATGGGAATTTTGCATCTTTATTTTCATACAAATTTACATTATTTTATTAATATTCGGTGTATTTATTTTGATATGATTTTACATTATTCTATTTGTTTTTTGTATATACTCTTTTATACATATTTACATTATTTAATGTGTATCTTGCATATATATTTTATACAAATTTATTATCTATTATCTATTTTTATACAAATACACATTCTTTTCATGATATTTTGTTAATTTATTTTGACACGAATACACATTAAAAAACATGAATTTGTATAGAATTTTTATCAAAATATATACTCATACACACAATAAAATAACGTATTTTTTTATGAAAATGTATATACAAAATACACATAAAATAATTTAAATACGTAGAAAAATATATATACAAAAAACACATAAAATAATGTAAATATGTATGAAAATATATAAACAAATACACATAAAATAATGTAAATTTGGATAAAATATATATACAAAATGATCATTAAATAAAGTAAATATATATATATATATATATATATATATATATATATATATATATATATATATATATATATATATAGATATATATATATATATATATATATATATATATATATATAAATATATACAAAAAACACATAGAATAATGTTAAATCGTATCAAAATAAATAAAGAGAATATCAATAAAATAGTGTAAATTTGTATGAAAATAAAGATGCAAAATATCCATATAATAACGCATATTTGCATAAAAATATATATACAAAAAGACATATAAAATAATTAAATATGTATTAAAATAAATATACAAAATGCACGTACAATAAAGTAAATTTGTATTGAAATAGATATGCAAAATACACATTAATAATGTAAATTTGTATCAAAATATATATACGAATACTCATAAAATAGAGTAAATTTCTATGAAAATATACATACAAAATAGATATACAAAATACACAAGTGTATTTGTTAAAAATATTTTGAAACGAATCTAATTTATTTTATGTATTTTGTATATATATTTCAATTCAAATTTAGCTTATTTTGTGTGTATTTTGTATATCTATTTTCATACAAATTTAATTACTTCTGTGTATTTTTGTATATAGTTTTATACAAATTTACGTTATTTTATGTGCATTTTGTATATTTATTTTAATACAAATTCAAATATTTTATGTGTATTTTGGTATATATAATTTTATAAAAAATGCGTTATTTTATAGGTATTTTGCATCTTAGTTTTCATACAAATGTACATTATTTTATTAATATTCTGTATATATATTTTGATACGATTTTATATTACACTATTTCTGTTTTGTATATATTTTTTTATACATATTTTCATTATTTAATGTGTATTTTTTATATATATTTTATAAAATTAACGTTATTTTAAGTGTATTTGTTTATATAATTTCATTCAAATTTACATTATTTTAAGTGTATTTTGTATATGTATTTCAATACAAATTTACCTAATTTTATGTGTATTTTGTATATTTATTTTCATACAAATTTAAATTTTTTTGTGTGTTTTTTTGTATATACATATAGAGTAAATTTCTATGAAAATATATATTCAAAATACATATAAAATTATGTAAATAAGTATAAAAATATATATATCAATTACACCTAAAAAAATGAAAATTCGTATCAAAATAAATAAACAAAATTCCGATAAAAGAACGTATATTTGTAGGAAAATAAATATACAAAATACACATAAAATTACGAAAATTTGAATAAAAATATATACAAAAAAAAAACAAAAAAAAAATTTCAATTTGTATGAAAATAGATATACAAAATATAATTAGTTACATTTGTATTTAAATACATGTACAAAATACACATGAAATAATGTAAATTTGTATGAAATGAAAACAAATTCACATAAAATAACGTTCATTTGTATGAAATATATATACAAAATATACATAGAATAATGTAAAATCGTATCAAAATAAATACACAGAATATCAATAAAATAATGTAAATTTGTATGAAAATAAAGATGCAAAATACTCATAAAATAAAGTATATTTTCATGAAAATACATATACAGAAATACACATAGAATAATTAAATTTGTATTATTTTATATGTACTTTGTATATATATTTTTATACGCATTTACATTATTTAACATTTATTTTGAATATATAATTTTATACAAATTCATGGTATTTTATTTGTATTTGTATATATATTTTCATATAAATTTACATTATTTTATGTGTATTTTGTACATATATTTCATTACAAATTTACCTTATTTAATGTTTATTTTGTATATGTATTTTGTACATTTATATTTATACAAATACACATTCTTTATTGGTATTTTGTTTATTTATTTTGATTCGAATTTACATTATTTTATGTGTATTTTGTTTACATTTTTTTTATACGTATTTACTTAATTTTGTGTATTTTCTAAATATATTTTTATAGAAATCTACGTTATTTTATGTGTATTCGTATATATATTTTGAAACAAATTTACATTGTTTTATATGTAATTTTGCATTTTGTATATTTATTTCATTACAAATTTAAAAAATTTATGTGTATTTTGGTATATATATTTTTATAAGAAATGCGCTATTTGATGGGAATTTTGCATCTTTATTTTCATTCAAATTTACATTATTTTATTAATATTCGGTGTATTTATTTTGATACGATTTTACATTATTCTATTTGTTTTTTGTATATATTTTTTTATTATACATATTTACATTATTTAATGTGTATCTTGCATATATATTTCATACAAATTTATTATCTATTATTTATTTTCATACAAATACACATTCTTTTCATGATATTTTGTTTATTTACTTTGACAGGAATTTACATTACTTAATATGTATTTTGTATATACATTTTTATATGTATTTACATAATTTCATGTGTATTTTGTATATATATTTCTATAGAAATCTACGTTATTTTATGTGTATTTGTATATATATTTTGAAACAAATTTACATTGTTTTATATGTAATTTTGAATATCTCTTTTAATACAAATCTACCTTACTGTATATGCATTTTGTATATTTATTTCAATACAAATTTAAATATTTTATGTGTATTTTGGTATATATATTTTTAGAAAAATTGCGCTATTTTATGGGAATTTTGCATCTTTCTTTTCATACAAATTTACATTATTTTGTTGATATTCTCTGTATTTATTTTCATACGATTTTACATTATTTTATTTCTTTTTTGTATATATTTTTTTATACACATTTACATTATTTAATGTGTATCTTACATATATATTTTATACAAATTTACGTTATTTAAGTGTATTTGTTTATATATTTTCATTCAAATTTACATTATTTTATGTATTTTATATATATTTCAATACAAATTTACCTAATTTTATGTGTATTTTGTGTATTTCTTTTCATACAAATTTTAATTATTTTTGTGTATTTTTGTATATAGTTTTATACAAATTTAGGTTGTTTTATGTACGCATTTACATTATTTAATGTGTGTTTTCTATATATATTTTAATGCAAATTTACTTTATTTTATGTGCATTTTTGTAAGTTTGTATTGAAATAGATATGCAAAATACATACAAAACAATGTAAATTTGTTTCAAAATATATATACGAATACACATAAAATAACGTAGATTTCTATAAAAATATATACAAAATACACATGAAATAAACACGTATAAAAAAATGAATACAAAATACACATAAAATAATGTAAAATAAATAAACAAAATACTAATAAAAGAATGTGTATTTGTATAAATATAAATATATAAAATACACATAAAATATCGTAAATTTGTATAAAACTATACAAAAATACACAGAAGTAATTAGATTAAATAAATGTTAAATAATGTAAATGAGTATAAAAATATATATAGAAAGTACATATAAAATAATACAAATTTAATTATTCTATGAGTATTTTTTATATGTATTTTCAAAAAAAAAATGCTTTATATTATGAGTATTTTGCATCTTTATTTTCATACAAATTTACTTTATTTTATTGATATTCTGTGTATTTATTTTGATACGATTTTACATTATTCTATGTATATTTTGTATATATATTTTATACAAATGAACGTTATTTTATGTGAATTTGTTTTCATTTCATACAAATTTACATTATTTCATGTGTATTTTGTACATGTATTTAAATGCAAATATAACTAATTATATGTGTATTATGTATATCTATTTTCATACAAATCGAGATTAATTTTGTGTATTTTAGTATATATTTTTATTCAAATTTTCGTAATTTTATGTGTATTTTGTATATTTATTTTCCTACAAATATACGTTCTTTTATCGGAATTTTGTTTATTTATTTTGATACGAATTTTCATTATTTTAGGTGTATGTGATATATATATTTTTATACTTATTTACATAATTTTATATGTATTTTGAATATATCTTTTCATAGAAATTTACTCTATTTTATGTGCATTCGTATATATATTTTGATACATATTTACATTATTTATGTGTATTTCGCATATCTATTTCAATACAAATTTTCTTTATTGTATGTGCCTTTTGTATATTTATTTTGATACAAATTTAATTATTTTATGTGTATTTTTGTATATATATTTTTAAGCAAATATGCGTTATTATATGGGTATTTTGCATCTTTATTTTCATACAAATTTACATTATTTTATTGATAGTCTGTTTATTTATTTTGATACGATTTAACGTTATTCTGTGTATTTTGTAAATATATTTTCAGACATTTACATTATTTAATGTATATTTTGTACATATATGTAATGGAAATTTACGTTATCTTATGTGTATTTGTTTATATATTTTCATACAAATTTACATTATTTTATGTGTATTTTGTATATGTATTTCAAAAAAAATTTGCCTAATTTCATGTGTATTTTGCATATCTATTTTCAAACAAATTTAAATTATTTTTAAGTATTTTTGTATATATTTTTATAGAAATTTTTGTTATTTTATTTGTATTTTGTATATATATTTTCCTACAAATATACATTCTTTTAGAGGAAATTTTCTTTATTTATTTTGATACGAATTTACATTATTTTATGTGTATTTTGTATATATATTTTCATAAAAATTTACGTAATTTTATTGTGTGTATTCGTATATATTTTGATGAAAAAATTCATTATTTTATGTGTTTTTTGCATATCTATTTCAATAAAAATCTACCTTATTGTATGTGTATTTTGTATATTTATTTTAACACAAATTCAATTATTTAATGTGTATTTTTGTATATATATTTTTTTAAATATGAGTTATTTTATGGGTATTTTGCATCTTTTTATTTTTATAAATTTTTACATTACGTACATATCTTTTATACGTATTACATTATTTAATGTGTATTTTGTTTATATATTTTTATACAAATTTACGTTATTATATGTGTATTTGAATATATATTTTGATACAAATTTACATTATTTTATGTATTTTCTATATTTATTTCAATTCAAATTTAGCTTATTTTATGTGTCTTTTGTATATCTATTTTCATACAAATTTAACTATTTTTGTTTATTATTGTATATAGTTTATACAATTTTACGTTATTTTATGTGTATTTTGTTTATTTATATTTATACAAGTAAACATTCTTTTATTGGCATTTAGTTTATTTATTTTGATACGAATTTACATTATTTTATGTGTATTTTGTATACATTTTCTTATACGTATTTACTTCATTTTATGTGTATTTTGTATATATATTTTTATAGAAATCTACGTTATTTTATGTGTATTCGTATATATATTTTGAAACAAATTTACATTGTTTTATGTGTTTTTTGCATATCTATTTCCATACAAATTTACCTTATAGTATGTGCATTTTGTATATTTATTTTAATACAAATTTAAATATTTTATGTGTATTTTGGTATATATATTTTCATAAAAAATTGCGTTGTTTTATGGGTATTTTGCGTCTTTATTTTCATATAAATTTACATTATTTTATTAATATTCTGTGTATTTATTTTGATACTATTTTACATTATTCTATTTGTGTTTTGTATATATTTTTTTATACATATTTACATTATTTAATGTGTATTTTCTATATATATTTCATACAAATTTACGTTATTTTAAGTGTATTTGTTTATATATTTTCATTCAAATTTACATAATTTTATGTGTATTTTGTGTATGTATTTCAATAGAAATTTAACTAGTTTTATGTGTATTTTCTATATATATTTTTTATACAAATTTAAATTAATTTTGTGTATTTTTTGAATAGAGTTTTATACAAATTTACAATATTTTATGTGTATTTTGTATATCTATTTTCATACAAATACACATACTTTTATTGATATTTTGTTTATATATTTTGATGCGAATTTACATTATTTAATGTGTATTGTGTATATATATTTTTATACGTATTTACGTCATTTCATGTGTATTTTGTATATATAATTCTATAGAAATATACGTTATTTTAAGTGTATTCGGATATATATTTTGAAACATATATACATTGTTTTATGTGCACTTTGTATATTTCTTCAATACAAATTTATCTTATTGTGCGTCCATTTTGTATATTAATTTTAATACAAATTTAATTATTCTATGTGTATTCTTGTATATGTATTTTAAAAAAAAATATGCTTTATTTTATGGGTATTTTGAATCTTTATTTTCATACAAAATTACATTATTTTATTGATATTCTGTGTATTTATTTTGATACGATTTTACATTATTCTAAGTATATTTTGTATATCTATTTTATACAAATGTACGTTATTTTATGTGAATTTGTTTTCATTTCATACAAATTTACATTATTTTATGTGTATTTTGTACATGTATTTAAATAAAATTTAACTAATTATATGTGTATTTTGTATATCTATTTTCATATAAAATTGAAATTTATTTTTTTGTTGTTTTGTATATATTTTTATTCAAATTTTCGTAATTTTATGTGTATTTTGTATATTTATTTTCCTACAAATATACGTTCTTTTATCGGAATTTTGTTTATTTATTTTGATAAGAATTTTCATTTTTTTAGGTGTATTTGATATATATATTTTTATACTTATTTACATAATTTTATATGTATTTTGAATATATATTTTCATAGAAATTTACTCTATATGTATATACAAAAAAACACAAAAATAATTTAAATTTGTATGAAAATAAATATACAAAATACACATAAAATTAAGTAAATTTGTATTGAAATACATATACAAAATACACTTAAAATAATGTAAATTTGAATGAAATTATATAAACAAATATACTTAAAATAACGTTAATTTGTAAAAAATATATATAATAAATACACATTAAATAATGAAAATATGTATAAAAAAATATATACAAAACACAAATATTATAATATAAAATCGTATCAAAATATATACACAGAATATTAATAAAATAATGTACATTTGTATGAAAACTAAGATGCAAAATACCTATAAAATAACGCATTTTTTATAAAATTATATATACCAAAATACACATAAAATATTTGAATTTGTATTAAAATAAATATACAAAATGCACATACTATAAGGTAAATTTGTATTGAAATAGATATGCAAAAAACATATAAAACAATGTAAATTTGTTTCAAAATATATATACGAATACACATAAAATAAAGTAGATTTCTATAAATATATATATACAAAATACAAATAAAATTAAGTAAATACGAATAAAAAATGTATACAAAATACATAAATTAATGTAAATTCGTATAAATATAAATAAACAAAATACCAATAAGAGAATGTGTATTTGTATAAATATAAATATACAAAATGCACATAAAATAACGTAAATTTGAATAAAGCTATATAAAGTAAAATCGTTTCAAAATATTTTTAACAAATACACATATAATATTTGTAAAAAAATATATAAACAAAATACACATTAAGTAATGTAAATACGTATAAAAAAATATTTACAAAATACACAAATAATCAAATCATTCGTATCAAAATAAATAAACAAAAAACTAATTAAATAATGTAAATTTGTATGAGAAAACATATACAAAATACACATAAAATAACGTTTTAAGTTTCTATAAAAATATATGTACAAAAATGCCCATAAAATTAGTTTAAAAAAATATATACAAAACACACATTAGATAAAGTAAATGAGTATAAAAATATGTATACAAAATACCTATGAAAAAATCTAAACTCGTATCGAGTTAAATTAAGAAAATAACAATAAAATAATGTAATTCTGGATGAAAATATATATAGAAAACACACATAAAATAACCTAAATACAAATACAAATATACACATTAAATAATTTAAAATTGAATGAAATAAATATACAAAAAAACATAAAATAAGGTAAATTTGTAATAAAATATATGTAAAAATACACATAAAATAATATAAATTTGTATGAAAATATATATACAAATACACATAAAATAACATGAATTTGTATAAAATTTGTTTCAAAATATATACGAATACACACAATAAAATAACGTAAATTTTTATGAAAATGTATATATAAAATACACATAAAATAGTTTAAATACGTAGAAAAATATATATACAAAATACACATAAAATAATGTAAATTCGTAAAAAATTAAATACACAAAATTCCAATAAAAGAATGTATATTTGTAGGAAAATATATATACAAAAAACAAATAAAATAACCAAAATTTGTATAAAAATATATACAAAAATACACAAAAATAATTTAAATTTGTTTGAAAATAGATATGTAAAATACACATAAAGTTAGGCAAATTTGTATTGAAATACATATACAAAACTCACATACAATAATGTAAATTTGTATGAAAATATATAAATAAATACATATAAAATCACGTAGATTTGGATAAAATATATATATACAAAATATACATTAAATATTTTTTGGACATATATTTTTATAGAAATTAGCGTTATTTTATATGTATTTGTATATGTTTTCTCATACAAATTTACATTATTTTATTGATATTTTGTTTATTCCTATAAAAATATATATACCAAAATACACATAAAATATTTAAATTTGTATTGAAATAAATATACAAAATGCACATACAATAAGGTAAACTTCTATTGAAAGAGATATGCAAAAATACATATAAAACAATGTAAAATTGTTTCAAAATATATATACGAATACACATAAAATAACGTAGATTTTATAAAAATATATATACAAAATACACATAAAATTAAGTAAATACGTATAAAAAAATGTAAACAAAATACACATAAAATAATGTAAATTCGAAACAAAATAAATAAACAAAATACCAATAAAAGAATGTGTATTGGTATAAATATAAATGTACAAAATACACATACAAAATAAACATAAAATAAGGTAAATTTGTAATGAAATATATGTACAAAATACACATAAAATAATGTAAATTTATATGAAAATATATATACAATTTACACATAAAATACCATGAATTTGTATAAAATTATATATTCAAAATAAATATTAAATAATGTAAATGCGTATAAAAATATATATACAAAGTACATAAAATAATGTAAATTCGTATCAATATAAATCAACAAAATACCAATAAAATAATATATATTTGAATGAAAATAGATTTACAAAATACACATAACATAACTAAAATTTGTATTGAAATATATACAAAAATGCTTAAAAATTATTTGAGTTTGTATGAAAATAGATATTCAAAATACACATAAAACTAGGTAAATTTCTTTTGAAATATATATAGAAAATACCCATAAAATATTGTAAATTTGTGTCAAAATATATAAACAAATACAAATAAAATAACTTAAAATAACGTAAATATGTATCAAATATATATATATATACAAAAATCACATTAAATAATGTAAATATGTATAAAAAAATATACAAAACACAAATAAAATAATGTAAAATCGTATCAAAACAAATACAGAAAATATTAATGAAATAATGTAAATTAGTATGAAAATTAAGATGCAAAATACCCATAAAAAAACGCATTTTTTATAAAAATATATATACGAAAAAACATAAAATATTTGATTTTGTATTAAAATAAATAGATATACAAAATACACATAAAATAAGCTAAATTTGAATTGAAATATATATACAAAATACATAAGATAATGTAAATTTTTATCAAAATACTTATACAAATACACATATAATAACGTAAATTTGTATAAAAATATATAAACAAAATACACATTAAATAATGTAAATACGTATAAAAAAAAATGTACAAAATACACAAATAATCATGTAATTCGTATCAAAATAAATAGACAAAATACCAATAAGATAATGTAAATTTCTATGAGAAAATATATACAAAATACACATAAATAACGCAAATATCAATAAAAATATATATAATATAATATATTTTTATACATATTTAAAATATTTAATGTATATTTTGTATATATATTTTATCCAAATTTACGTTATTTTATATGTATTTGTCTATATATTTTCATACAAATTTACATTATTTTATGTGAGTTTTGTATATGTATTTCAATACAAATCTGCCTAACTTCATGTGTATTTTGCATATCTATTTTCAAACAAATTTAAATTATTTTTGTGTATTTTTGTATATATTTTTATACAAATTTTAGTTATTTTATTTGTTTTTTGTATATATATTTTCCTACAAATATACATTCTTTTATTGGAATTTTGTGTATTTAATTATTTACGAATTTACATTATTTTATGTGTATTTTGTATATATATTTTTCTACGTATTAAAATTATTTTATGTGTATTTTATATATACATTTTCATAAAAATTTATGTTATTTTATTGTGTGTATTCGTATATATTTTGAAACAAATTTTATACAAATTCATGTTATTTTATGTGTATTTGTATATATATTTTCATACAAATTTATATTATTTTATGTGTATTCTTATATTTTATTACAAATTTACCTTATTTTATGTTTATTTTGTATATTTATTTCATTCAATTTTAAATTATTTAATGTGTATTTTTGTATTTGTATTTAGGTTATCTTAGGTTATCTTTAGGTTACCTTATTTTATGTTTATTTTGTATATTTATTTCATTCAATTTTAAATTATTTTATGTGTATATTTGTTTTTGTTTTTAGTATATTTTATGTGTATTTTGTATATATATTTTCATCCAAAATTACATTATTTTATTGGTATTTTATTAATTTAATTCGATACGAATTTAGATTATTTCATAGGTATTTTGTATACATATTTTTATACTCATTTACATTATCTAAAGTGTGTTTTGTATATATATTTTTATGCAAATTTATTTTATGTTCATTTTTGTACATAAATTTTTATAGAAATTTGCGTTATTTTATGTATATAGTTTTATATAAATTTACGTTATTTTATGTGCATTTTGTATATTTATATTTATACAAATACACATTCTTTTATTGGTATATTGTTTATTTACATTTATACGAATTTACATTATATTATGTGTATTTTGTATACATTTTTTTATACGTATTTACTTAATATTATGTGTATTTGGTATATGTATTTTTATAGAAATCTACGTTATTTTATGTGTATTCGTATATATATTTTGAAACAAATTTACATTGTTTTATATGTATTTTGCATATCTATTTCAATACAAATTTGCCTTATTGTATGTGTTTTTTGTATATTTATTTTAACACATTTAATTTTTTTATGTGTATTTTGGTATATATATTTTTGTATAAAATATATATGCAGGATACACATATATTTTGAAACAAAATTACATTGTTTTATGTGTATTTTGCATATCTATTTCAATACAAATTTACCTTATTGTATGTGCATTTTGTATATTTATTGTAATACAAATTTAAATATTATATGTGTATTTTGGTATATATAATTTCATGAAAAATGCGTTGTTTTATGGGTATTTTGCATCTTTATTTTCATACAAATTTATATTATTTTATTAATATTCTGTGTATTTATTTTGATACTATTTTACATTATTCTATTTGTGTTTTGTATATATTTTTTTTTATACATAATTACATTATTTAATGTGTATTTTCTATATATATTTCATACAAATTTACGTTATTTTAAGTGTATTTGTTTATATATTTTCATTAAAATTTACATTATTTTATGTGTATTTTGTATATGTATTTCAATAGAAATTTAACTAGTTTTATGTGTATTTTGTATATATATTTTTATACAAATTCAAATTATTTTTGTGTATTTTTGAATAGAGTTTTATACAAATTTACAATATTTTATGTGTATTTTGTATATCTATTTTCATACAAATACACATTCTTTTATTGATATTTTGTTTATATATTTTGTTGCGAGTTTACATTATTTAATGTGTATTGGGTATATATATTTTTATACGTATTTACGTCATTTCATGTGTATTTTGTATATATATTTCTATAGAAATATACGTTATTTTATGTGTATTCGTATATATATTTTGAAACAAATATACATTGTTTTATGTGCATTTTGTATATTTTTTCAATACAAATTTACCTTATTGTACGTGCATTTTGTATATTAATTTTAATACAAATTTAATTATTCTATGTGTATTCTTGTATATGTATTTTTAAAAAAATATGCTTTATATTATGGGTATTTTGCATCTTTATTTTCATACAAAATTACATTATTTTATTGATATTCTGTGTATTTAATTTGATACGATTTTACATTATTCTATGTATATTTTGTATATCTATTTTATACAAATGTACGTTATTTTATGTGAATTTGTTTTCATTTCATACAAATTTACATTATTTTATGTGTATTTTGTACATGTATTTAAATACAAATTTAACTAATTATATGTGTATTTTGTATATCTATTTTCATACAAATTGAATTTTTTTTTTTTGTATATATTTTTATTCAGATTTTCGTAATTTTATGTGTATTTTGTATATTTATTTTCCTACAAATATACGTTCTTTTATCGGAATTTTGTTTATTTATTTTGATACGAATTTTCATTTTTTTAGGTGTATTTGATATATATATTTTTATACTTATTTACATAATTTTATATGTATTTTGAATATATATTTTCATAGAAATTTACTCTATATGTATATACAAAAAAACACAGAAATAATTTAAATTTGTATGAAAATAAATATACAAATTACACATAAAATTAGGTAAATTTGTATTGAAATACATATACAAAATACACTTAAAATAATGTAAATTTCAATTAAATTATATAAACAAATACACTTAAAATAACGTTAATTTGTATAAAATATATATAAAAAATACTCATTAAATAATGAAAATATGTATAAAAAAATATATACAAAACACAAATAGTATAATATAAAATCGTATCAAAATGTATACACAGAATATTAATAAAATATTGTACATTTGTATGAAAACTAAGGTGCAAAAAACCTATAAAATAACGCATTTTTTATAAAATTATATATACGAATACACATAAAATATTTGAATTTGTATTAAAATAAATATACAAAATGCACATACAATAAGGTAAATTTGTATTGAAATAGATATGCAAAATACATATAAAATAATGTAAATTTGTTTCAAAATATATACGAATACATAAAATAACGTAGATTTCTATATAAATATATATATATATATATATATATATATATATATATATATATATATATATATATATATATATATATATATATATATATATATATATATATATATATATATATATATATATATATATATATATATATATATATATATATATATATATATATATATATATATATATATATATATATATATATATATATATATATATATATATATATATATATATATATATATATATATATATATATATATATATATATATATAAAATAATATATTTATATACATATAAATATAAATAAACAAAATAATAAATATAAAACAAAATACCAATAAGAGTATGTATTTGTATAAATATAAATATACAAAATGCACATAAAATAACATAAATTTGTATAAAACTAAATACAAAAAAACACAGAAGTAATTAAATTTGTATGAAAATAGATATTCAAAATACACACAAAATAAGCTAAATTTGAATTGAAATATATATACAAAATACATAAAATAAAGTAAATTCGTTTCAAAATATTTTTAACAAATACACATATAATAACGTAAATTTGTAAAAAAAATATATAAACAAAATACACATTAAGTAATGTAAATACGTATAAAAAATTTTTTTACAAAATACACAAATAATCAAGTCATTCGTATCAAAATAAATAAACAAAAAACTAATTAAATAATGTAAATTTGTATGAGAAAACATATACAAAATACACATAAAATAACGTTTTAAGTTTCTATAAAATTATATGTACAAAAATGCACATAAAATTAGTTTGCATAAAAAATATATACAAAACACACATTAGATAAAGTAAATGAGTATAAAAATATGTATACAAAATACCTATGAAATAATCTAAATTCGTATCGAGTTAAATTAAGAAAATAACAATAAAATAATGTAATTTTGGATGAAAATATATAGAAAACACACATAAAATAACCTAAATACAAATACAAATATACACATTAAATAATTTAAAATTGAATGAAATAAATATACAAAAAAACATAAAATAAGGTAAATTTGTAATAAAATATATGTAAGAATACACATAAAATAATATAAATTTGTATGAAAATATATATACAAATACACATTAAATAACATGAATTTGTATAAAATTTGTTTCAAAATATATACGAATACACACAATAAAATAACGTAAATTTTTATGAAAATGTATATATAAAATACACATAAAATAGTTTAAATACGTTGAAAAATATATATACAAAATACACATAAAATAATGTAAATTCGTAAAAAATTAAATACACAAAATTCCAATAAAAGAATGTATATTTGTAGGAAAATATATATACAAAAAACAAATAAAATAACTAAAATTTGTATAAAAATATATACAAAAATACACAAAAATAATTTAAATTAGTTTGAAAATAGATATGCAAAATACACATAAAGTTAGGCAAATTTGTATTGAAATACATATACAAAACTCACATAAAATAATGTAAATTTGTATGAAAATATATAAACAAATACATATAAAATCACGTAAATTTGGATAAATATATATATATATATATATATATATATATATATATATATATATATATATATATATATATATATATATATATATATATATATATATATATATATATATATATATATATATATATATATATATATATATATATATATATATATATATATATATATATATATATATATATACAAAATATACATTAATTTTTTTAAATATGTATAAAAATATATTATATTATATATATATTTTTATTGATATTTGCGTTAATTATGTGTATTTTTTATATGTTTTCTCAAAGAAATTTACATTATTTTATTGGTATATTGTCTGTTTATTTTGATACGAATTACATGATTATTTGTGTATTTTTTACATTGTTTTTATACGTATTTACATTATTTAATGTGTATTTTGTTTATATATTTTTATACAAATTTACGTTATTATATGTGTATTTGTATAGGTATTTTGGTACAAATTTACATCATTTTATGTATTTTGTATATATATTTCAATTCAAATTTAGCTTATTTTATGTGTATTTTGTATATCTATTTATTTTAATACAAAATCAAATATTTTATGTTTTTTCGTATATATATTTTTTATAAAAAATGCGTTATTTTATGGGTATTTTGCATCTTAATTTTCATACAAATTTACATTATTTTACTAATATTTTCTGTATTTATTTTGATACGATTTTACATTATTTTATTTGTGTTTTGTATATATTTTTTTGTACATATTTACATTATTTAATGTGTTTTTTGTATATATATTTGATACAAATTTACGTAATTTTAAGTCTATATGTTTATATATTTTCATTCAAATTTAGATTATTTTAAGTGTATTTTGTATACGAATTTACATTGTTTTATATGTACTTTGTATATATATTTTTATACGCATTTACATTATTTAATATTTATTTTGAATATATATTTTTATACAAATTCATGGTATTTTATGAGTATTTGTATATATATTTTCATATAAATTTACATTATTTTATGTGTATTTTGTACATATATTTTATTACAAATCTACCTTATTTTATGTTTATTTTGTATGTATTTTGTATATTTATATTTATCCAAATACACATTCTTTTATTGGTATTTTGTTTATTTATTTTAATTCGAATTTACATTATTTTATGTGTATTTTGTATACATTTTTTTATACGTATTTACTTAATTTTATGTGTATTTTGTATATATATTTTTATAGAAATTACGTTATTTTATTTGTATTCGTATATATATTTTGAAACAAATTTACATTGTTTTATATGTATTTTTACATATCTCTTTCAATACAAATTAACCTTATTGTATGTGCATTTTGTATATTTATTTCAATACAAATTTTAATATTTTATGTGTATTTTGGTACATATATTTTTATAAGAAATGCGCTATTTTATGGGAATTTTGCATCTTTATTTTCATACAAACTTACATTATTTTATTTTCATAGAAATTTACTCTATTTTATGAGTATTCGTATATATATTTTGATACAAATTTACATTATTGATGTGTATTTTACATATCTATTTCAATACAAATTTACTTTATTGTACGTGCATTTTGTATATTTATTTTAATACAAATTTAATTATTTTATATGTATTTTGTATATATTTTTATGCAAATATGCGCTATTATATTGATATTTTTAATTTTTATTTTCATACAAATTTACATTATTTTATTGATATTCTGTTTATTTATTTTGATACGTTATTTTATTGTGTGTATTGGTATATATTTTGATACAAATTTTATACAAATTCTTGTTATTTAATGTGTATTTGTATATATGTATTTTGATACAAATTTATATTATTTTATGTGTATTTTTACATATATTTCATTACAAATTTACCTTATTTTATATTTATTTTGTATATTTATCTCATTCAATTTTAAATTATTTTATGTGTATATTTGTATTTGTATTTAGGTTGTTTTATGTGTATTTTCTATATATATTTTCATCCAAAACTACATTATTTTATTGGTATTTTCTTAATTTAATTCGATACGAATTTAAATTATTTCATAGGTATTTTTTATACATATTTTTATACTCATATTTTTTTTATACTCATATTTTTATACAAATTTATTTGATGTGCATTTTTGTACATATATTTTCATAGAAATTTGCGTTATTTTATGTGTTTTTTGTGTATGTTTTTTCATACAAATTTATATTATTTCATTGGTATTTTGTTTATTTATTTTGATACGAATTACATGATTATATGTGTATTTTGTACATATTTTTTATACGTATTTACATTATTTAATGTGTATTTGTTTATATATTTTCATAAAAATTTACCTTATTATATGTGTATTTGTATAAATATTTTGATACAAATTTACTTTATTTTATGTATTTTGTATATATATATTTCAATTAAAATTTAGCTTATTTTGTGTGTATTTTGTATATCTATTTTCATACAAATTTAATTACTTTTGTGTATTTTTGTATATAGTTTTATACAAATTTACGTTATTTTATGTGTATTTTGAATATTTATATTTATACAAATACACATTCTTTTTTTGGTATTTTGTTTATTTATTTTGCTACGAATTTACATTATTTTATGTGTAATTTGTATACATTTTTTTATACGTATTTACTTCATTTTTATGTGTATTTTGTATATATATTTTTATACACATCTACGTTATTTTATGTGTATTCGTATATATATTTTGAAACAAATTTATTATATGTGTCTTTGTATAAACATTTTGATACAAATCTACTTTATTTCATGTATTTTGTATATATATTTCCTTTCAAATTTAGCTTATTTTATCTGTATTTTGTATATCTATTTTCATACGAATTTAATTACTTCTGTATATTTTTGTATATAGTTTTATACAAATATACGTTATTTTATGTGTATTTTGTATATTTATATTTATACAAATACACATTCTTTTTTTGGTATTTTGTTTATTTATTTTGATACGAATTTTCATTATTTTATGTGTAATTTGTTTACATTTTTTTATACGTATTTACTTCATTTATTCATTTATTTATTTGAATATATATTTTTATAGAAATCTATGTTATTTTATGTGTATTCGTATATATATTTTGAAACAAATTTACATTGTTTTATATGTATTTTGTATATCTATTTCAATACAGATTTATCTTATTGTATGTATATTTTGTATATTTATTTTATTACAAATTAATTTTTTTATGTGTATTTTTGTAAATATATTTTTATAAAAAAAATGCGTTATTTTATGGGTATATTGCATCTTTATTTCCATACAAATTTACATTATTTTATTAACATTCTGTGTATTTTTTTTATACGATTTTACATTATTCTATTTGTGTTTTGTATATATATTTTTTATACATATTTACATTATTTAATGAGTATTTTGAATAAATATTTTATACAAATTTACGTTAATTTAAGTGTATTTGTTTATATATTTTCATTAAAATTTACATTATTTTATGTGTATTTTGTATATGTATTTCAATACAAATTTACCTAATTTTATGTGTATTTTGTATATTTATTTTCATACAAATTTAATATATTTTTGTGTATTTTTATATATAGTTTTATACAAATTTACGTTATTTTATGTGTATTTTATATATATATTTTCATACAAATACACATTCTCTTATTGATATTTTCCTTATTTATTTTGTCACGAATTTACATTATTTAATGTGTATTTTGTATATATATTTTTATACGTATTTACATCATTTCATGTGTATATTTCTATAGAATTCTACGTTATTTTAAGTGTATTCGTATATATATTTTGAAACAAATCTTCATTATTTATGTGTATTTTGTATATGTATTTCATTACAAATTTGCCTTATTTTATGTTTATTTTTATATCTATTTTCATTCAAATTCAAATTATTTTATGTGTATATATTTATTTGTAAATACGTTCTTTAATGTGTATTTTCTATATATATTTTCATTGAAAATTACATTATTTTATCGGTATTTTGTTCATTTTTTTCGATACGAATTTAGATTATTTCATGTGTATTTTCTATACATATACATATAGAGTAAATTTCTATGAAAATATATATTGAAAATACATATAAAATTATGTAAATAAGTATAAAAATATATATATCAAAATCACCTAAAAAAATGAAAATTCAATATAAATTTACCTTATTGTATGTGCATTTTGTATATTTATTTCAATACAAATTTAAATATTTTATGTGTATTTTGGTATATATATTTTTATAAGAAATGCGCTATTTTATGGGAATTTTGCATCTTTATTTTCATACAAACTTACATTATTTTAGTTTCATAGAAATTTACTCTATTTTATGAGTATTCGTATATATATTTTGATACAAATTTACATTATTGATGTGTATTTTGCATATCTATTTCAATACAGATTTACCTTATTGTATGTGTATTTTGTATATTTATTTTAATACAAATAAATTTTTTTATGTGTATTTTTGTATAAAAATATTTCTATAAAAAAAATGCGTTATTTTATGGGTATTTTGCATCTTTATTTTCATACAAATTTACATTATTTTATTAATATTCTGTGTATCTATTTTGATACGATTTTACAATATTCTATTTGTGTTTTGGATATATTTTTTAATTCAAATTTACGTTATTTTAATTGTATTTGTTTATGTATTTTCATTCAAATTTACATTATTTTATGTGTATTTTGTATATGTATTTCAATACAAATTTACCGAATTTTATGTGTATTTTGTATATTTATTTTCATACAAATTTAAAATGTTTTTGTGTATTTTTGTCTATAGTTTTACACAAATTTATGTTAACTTATGTGTATTTTGTATATATTTTTTCATACAAATACACATTCTTTTATTGATATTTTGTTTATTTATTTTGACACGAGTTTACATTATCTAATGTGTATTTTGTATATATATATATATATATATATATATATATATATATATATATATATATATATATATATATATATATATATATATATATATATATATATATATATATATATATATATATATATATATATATATATATATATTTGTATATTTATAAAAAATGCGTTATTTTATGGGTATTTTGCATCTTTATTTTCATACAAATTTACATTATTTTATTTACATTCTATGTATTTATTATGATACGATTTTAAATTATTCTATTTGTGTTTTGTATATATATTTTTTATACATATTTACAAAACACAAATAGAATAATGTAAATATTAATAAAATAATGTAAATTTGTATGAAAATTAAGATGCAAAATACCCATAAAATAACGATTTTATAAAATATATATACGAAACACAAATAAAATATCTGATTTTGTATTAAAATAAGTATACAAAATGCACATACAATAAGGTAAATTTGTATTGAAATAGATACGCAAAATACATATAAAACAATGTAAATTTGTTTCAAAATATATAAAGGAATACACCTAAATTAACGTAGATTTATATAAAAATATATATCCAAAATACACATATAATTAAGTAAATACGTATAAAAAATGTATACAAAATACACATAAAATAATGTAAACTCGTATCAAAATAAATAAACAAAATACTAATAAAAGAATGTGTGTTTGTATAAATATAAATATACAAAATACACATAAAATAACGTAAATTTATATAAAACTATGTATAAAAATACATAAAAGTAATTAAATTTGTATTAAAATAGATATACAAAATACACATAAAATAAGCTAAATTTGAATTGAAATATATATAGAAAATACATAAAATAATGTAAATTTTTATCAAAATACTTATAAAAATACACATATAATAACGTAAATTTGTAAAAAAATATATAAACAAAATATACATTAAATAATGTAAATACGTATAAAAAAAATGTAAAAAATACACAAATAATCATGTAATTCGTATCAAAATAAATAGACAAAATACCAATAAAATAATGTAAATTTCTATGAGAAAACATATACAAAATACACATAAATAACGCAAATATCAATAAAAATATATATAATATAATATATTTTTATACATATTTAGAATATTTAAAGTATATTTTGTATATATATATATATATTTTATCCAAATTTACGTGATTTTATATGTATTTGTTTATATATTTTCATACAAATTTACATTATTTTATGTGAGGGTTGTATATGTATTTCAATACAAATTTGCCTAACTTTATGTGTATTTTGCATATCTATTTTCAAACAAATTTAAACTATTTTTGTGTATTTTTGTATATATTTTTATACAAATTTTAGTTATTTCATTTGTTTTTTGTATATATATTTTCCTACAAATATACATTCTTTTATTGGAATTTTGTGTATTTAATTTTTTACGAATTTACATTATTTTATGTGTATTTTGTATATACATTTTTATATGTATTTACATAATTTCATGTGTATTTTGTATATATATTTCTATAGAAATCTACGTTATTTTATGTGTATTTGTATATATATTTTGAAACAAATTTACATTGTTTTATATGTAATTTTGAATATCTCTTTTAATACAAATCTACCTTACTGTATATGCATTTTGTATATTTATTTCAATACAAATTTAAATATTTTATGTGTATTTTGGTATATATATTTTTAGAAAAATTGCGCTATTTTATGGGAATTTTGCATCTTTCTTTTCATACAAATTTACATTATTTTGTTGATATTCTCTGTATTTATTTTCATACGATTTTACATTATTTTATTTCTTTTTTGTATATATTTTTTTTATACACATTTACATTATTTAATGTGTATCTTACATATATATTTTATACAAATTTACGTTATTTAAGTGTATTTGTTTATATATTTTCATTCAAATTTACATTATTTTATGTGTATTTTGTATATATATTTCAATACAAATTTACCTAATTTTATGTGTATTTTGTGTATTTCTTTTCATACAAATTTTAATTATTTTTGTGTATTTTTGTATATAGTTTTATACAAATTTAGGTTGTTTTATGTACGCATTTACATTATTTAATGTGTGTTTTCTATATATTTTAATGCAAATTTACTTTATTTTATGTGCATTTTTGTAAGTTTGTATTGAAATAGATATGCAAAATACATACAAAACAATGTAAATTTGTTTCAAAATATATATACGAATACACATAAAATAACGTAGATTTCTATAAAAATATATACAAAATACACATAAAATGAAATAAACACGTATAAAAAAATGAATACAAAATACACATAAAATAATGTAAAATAAATAAACAAAATACTAATAAAAGAATGTGTATTTGTATAAATATAAATATATAAAATACACATAAAATATCGTAAATTTGTATAAAACTATATACAAAAATACACAGAAGTAATTAGATTAAATAAATGTTAAATAATGTAAATGAGTATAAAAATATATATAGAAAGTACATATAAAATAATACAAATTTAATTATTCTATGAGTATTTTTTATATGTATTTTCAAAAAAAAAATGCTTTATATTATGAGTATTTTGCATCTTTATTTTCATACAAATTTACTATATTTTATTGATATTCTGTGTATTTATTTTGATACGATTTTACATTATTCTATGTATATTTTGTATATATATTTTATACAAATGAACGTTATTTTATGTGAATTTGTTTTCATTTCATACAAATTTACATTATTTCATGTGTATTTTGTACATGTATTTAAATGCAAATATAACTAATTATATGTGTATTATGTATATCTATTTTCATACAAATCGAGATTAATTTTGTGTATTTTAGTATATATTTTTATTCAAATTTTCGTAATTTTATGTGTATTTTGTATATTTATTTTCCTACAAATATACGTTCTTTTATCGGAATTTTGTTTATTTATTTTGATACGAATTTTCATTATTTTAGGTGTATGTGATATATATATTTTTATACTTATTTACATAATTTTATATGTATTTTGAATATATCTTTTCATAGAAATTTACTCTATTTTATGTGCATTCGTATATATATTTTGATACATATTTACATTATTTATGTGTATTTCGCATATCTATTTCAATACAAATTTTCTTTATTGTATGTGCCTTTTGTATATTTATTTTGATACAAATTTAATTATTTTATGTGTATTTTTGTATATATATTTTTAAGCAAATATGCGTTATTATATGGGTATTTTGCATCTTTATTTTCATACAAATTTACATTATTTTATTGATAGTCTGTTTATTTATTTTGATACGATTTAACGTTATTCTGTGTATTTTGTAAATATATTTTCAGACATTTACATTATTTAATGTATATTTTGTACATATATGTAATGGAAATTTACGTTATCTTATGTGTATTTGTTTATATATTTTCATACAAATTTACATTATTTTATGTGTATTTTGTATATGTATTTCAAAAAAAATTTGCCTAATTTCATGTGTATTTTGCATATCTATTTTCAAACAAATTTAAATTATTTTTAAGTATTTTTGTATATATTTTTATAGAAATTTTTGTTATTTTATTTGTATTTTGTATATATATTTTCCTACAAATATACATTCTTTTAGAGGAAATTTTCTTTATTTATTTTGATACGAATTTACATTATTTTATGTGTATTTTGTATATATATTTTCATAAAAATTTACGTAATTTTATTGTGTGTATTCGTATATATTTTGTTGAAAAAATTCATTATTTTATGTGTTTTTTGCATATCTATTTCAATAAAAATCTACCTTATTGTATGTGTATTTTGTATATTTATTTTAACACAAATTCAATTATTTAATGTGTATTTTTGTATATATATTTTTTTAAATATGAGTTATTTTATGGGTATTTTGCATCTTTTTATTTTTATAAATTTTTACATTACGTACATATCTTTTATACGTATTACATTATTTAATGTGTATTTTGTTTATATATTTTTATACAAATTTACGTTATTATATGTGTATTTGAATATATATTTTGATACAAATTTACATTATTTTATGTATTTTCTATATTTATTTCAATTCAAATTTAGCTTATTTTATGTGTCTTTTGTATATCTATTTTCATACAAATTTAAGTTTAATATTGTATATAGTTTATACAATTTTACGTTATTTTATGTGTATTTTGTTTATTTATATTTATACAAGTAAACATTCTTTTATTGGCATTTAGTTTATTTATTTTGATACGAATTTACATTATTTTATGTGTATTTTGTATACATTTTCTTATACGTATTTACTTCATTTTATGTGTATTTTGTATATATATTTTTATAGAAATCTACGTTATTTTATGTGTATTCGTATATATATTTTGAAACAAATTTACATTGTTTTATGTGTTTTTTGCATATCTATTTCCATACAAATTTACCTTATAGTATGTGCATTTTGTATATTTATTTTAATACAAATTTAAATATTTTATGTGTATTTTGGTATATATATTTTCATAAAAAATTGCGTTGTTTTATGGGTATTTTGCGTCTTTATTTTCATATAAATTTACATTATTTTATTAATATTCTGTGTATTTATTTTGATACTATTTTACATTATTCTATTTGTGTTTTGTATATATTTTTTTATACATATTTACATTATTTAATGTGTATTTTCTATATATATTTCGTACAAATTTACGTTATTTTAAGTTTATTTGTTTATATATTTTCATTCAAATTTACATAATTTTATGTGTATTTTGTATATGTATTTCAATAGAAATTTAACTAGTTTTATGTGTATTTTCTATATATATTTTTTATACAAATTTAAATTATTTTTGTGTATTTTTTGAATAGAGTTTTATACAAATTTACAATATTTTATGTGTATTTTGTATATCTATTTTCATACAAATACACATACTTTTATTGATATTTTGTTTATATATTTTGATGCGAATTTACATTATTTAATGTGTATTGTGTATATATATTTTTATACGTATTTACGTCATTTCATGTGTATTTTGTATATATATTTCTATAGAAATATACGTTATTTTAAGTGTATTCGTATATATATTTTGAAACAAATATACATTGTTTTATGTGCATTTTGTATATTTTTTCAATACAAATTTATCTTATTGTGCGTCCATTTTGTATATTAATTTTAATACAAATTTAATTATTCTATGTGTATTCTTGTATATGTATTTTAAAAAAAATATGCTTTATTTTATGGGTATTTTGAATCTTTATTTTCATACAAAATTACATTATTTTATTGATATTCTGTGTATTTATTTTGATACGATTTTACATTATTCTAAGTATATTTTGTATATCTATTTTATACAAATGTACGTTATTTTATGTGAATTTGTTTTCATTTCATACAAATTTACATTATTTTATGTGTATTTTGTACATGTATTTAAATTAAATTTAACTAATTATATGTGTATTTTGTATATCTATTTTCATATAAAATTGAAATTTATTTTTTTGTTGTTTTGTATATATTTTTATTCAAATTTTCGTAATTTTATGTGTATTTTGTATATTTATTTTCCTACAAATATACGTTCTTTTATCGGAATTTTGTTTATTTATTTTGATAAGAATTTTCATTTTTTTAGGTGTATTTGATATATATATTTTTATACTTATTTACATAATTTTATATGTATTTTGAATATATATTTTCATAGAAATTTACTCTATATGTATATACAAAAAAAAAAAATTTAAATTTGTATGAAAATAAATATACAAAATACACATAAAATTAAGTAAATTTGTATTGAAATACATATACAAAATACACTTAAAATAATGTAAATTTGAATGAAATTATATAAACAAATATACTTAAAATAACGTTAATTTGTAAAAAATATATATAATAAATACACATTAAATAATGAAAATATGTATAAAAAAATATATACAAAACACAAATATTATAATATAAAATCGTATCAAAATATATACACAGAATATTAATAAAATAATGTACATTTGTATGAAAACTAAGATGCAAAATACCTATAAAATAACGCATTTTTTATAAAATTATATATACCAAAATACACATAAAATATTTGAATTTGTATTAAAATAAATATACAAAATGCACATACTATAAGGTAAATTTGTATTGAAATAGATATGCAAAAAACATATAAAACAATGTAAATTTGTTTCAAAATATATATACGAATACACATAAAATAAAGTAGATTTCTATAAATATATATATACAAAATACAAATAAAATTAAGTAAATACGAATCAAAAATGTATACAAAATACACATAAACTAATGTAAATTCGTATAAATATAAATAAACAAAATACCAATAAGAGAATGTGTATTTGTATAAATATAAATATACAAAATGCACATAAAATAACGTAAATTTGAATAAAGCTATATAAAGTAAAATCGTTTCAAAATATTTTTAACAAATACACATATAATATTTGTAAAAAAATATATAAACAAAATACACATTAAGTAATGTAAATACGTATAAAAAAATATTTACAAAATACACAAATAATCAAATCATTCGTATCAAAATAAATAAACAAAAAACTAATTAAATAATGTAAATTTGTATGAGAAAACATATACAAAATACACATAAAATAACGTTTTAAGTTTCTATAAAAATATATGTACAAAAATGCCCATAAAATTAGTTTGCATAAAAAAATATATACAAAACACACATTAGATAAAGTAAATGAGTATAAAAATATGTATACAAAATACCTATGAAAAAATCTAAACTCGTATCGAGTTAAATTAAGAAAATAACAATAAAATAATGTAATTCTGGATGAAAATATATATAGAAAACACACATAAAATAACCTAAATACAAATACAAATATACACATTAAATAATTTAAAATTGAATGAAATAAATATACAAAAAAACATAAAATAAGGTAAATTTGTAATAAAATATGTAAAATACACATAAAATAATATAAATTTGTATGAAAATATATACAAATACACATAAAATAACATGAATTTGTATAAAATTTGTTTCAAAATATATACGAATACACACAATAAAATAACGTAAATTTTTATGAAAATGTATATATAAAATACACATAAAATAGTTTAAATACGTAGAAAAATATATATACAAAATACACATAAAATAATATAAATTCGTAAAAAATTAAATACACAAAATTCCAATAAAAGAATGTATATTTGTAGGAAAATATATATACAAAAAACAAATAAAATAACTAAAATTTGTATAAAAATATATACAAAAATACACAAAAATAATTTAAATTAGTTTGAAAATAGATATGCAAAATACACACAAAATAAGCTAAATTTGAATTGAAATATATATACAAAATACATAAAATAAAGTAAATTCGTTTCAAAATATTTTTAACAAATATATAAACAAAATACACATTAAGTAATGTAAATACGTATAAAAAAATATTTACAAAATACACAAATAATCAAGTCATTCGTATCAAAATAAATAAACAAAAAACTAATTAAATAATGTAAATTTGTATGAGAAAACATATACAAAATACACATAAAATAACGTTTTAAGTTTCTATAAAATTATATGTACAAAAATGCACATAAAATTAGTTTGCATAAAAAATATATACAAAACACACATTAGATAAAGTAAATGAGTATAAAAATATGTATACAAAATACCTATGAAATAATCTAAATTCGTATCGAGTTAAATTAAGAAAATAACAATAAAATAATGTAATTTTGGATGAAAATATATATAGAAAACACATAAAATAACCTAAATACAAATACAAATATACACATTAAATAATTTAAAATTGAATGAAATAAATTTACAAAAACATAAAATAAGGTAAATTTGTAATAAAATATATGTAAGAATACACATAAAATAATATAAATTTGTATGAAAATATATATACAAATACACATTAAATAACATGAATTTGTATAAAATTTGTTTCAAAATATATACGAATACACACAATAAAATAACGTAAATTTTATGAAAATGTATATAAAATACATAAAATAGTTTAAATACGTTGAAAATATATATACAAAATACACATAAAATAATGTAAATTCGTAAAAAATAAATACACAAAATAATAAAAGAATTTGTATTGAAAATATATATACAAAAACAAATAAAATAATGTAAATTTGTATAAAATATATACAAAAATACATATAAAATCACGTAAATTTGTATATATATATATATATATATATATATATATATATATATATATATATATATATATATATATATATATATATATATATATATATATATATATATATATATATATATATATATATATATATATATATATATATATATATATATATATATATATATATATATATATATATATATATATATATATATATATATATATATATATATATATATATATATATATATATATTGATATTTGGGTTATTTATGTGTATTTTGTATATGTTATCTCATAGAAATTTAGATTATTTTATTGGGATTTTGTCTAATTTTTTTATACGAATTACATGATTATTGTGTATTTTTTACATTGTTTTTATACGTATTTACATTATTTAATGTGTATTTTGTTTATATATTTTTATACAAATTTACGTTATTATATGTGTATTTGTATAGGTATTTTGGTACAAATTTACATCATTTTATGTATTTTGTATATATATTTCAATTCAAATTTAGCTTATTTTATGTGTATTTTGTATATCTATTTATTTTAATACAAAATCAAATATTTTATGTTTTTTCGTATATATATTTTTTATAAAAAATGCGTTATTTTATGGGTATTTTGCATCTTAATTTTCATACAAATTTACATTATTTTACTAATATTTTCTGTATTTATTTTGATACGATTTTACATTATTTTATTTGTGTTTTGTATATATTTTTTTGTACATATTTACATTATTTAATGTGTTTTTTGTATATATATTTGATACAAATTTACGTAATTTTAAGTCTATATGTTTATATATTTTCATTCAAATTTAGATTATTTTAAGTGTATTTTGTATACGAATTTACATTGTTTTATATGTACTTTGTATATATATTTTATACGCATTTACATTATTTAATATTTATTTTGAATATATATTTTTATACAAATTCATGGTATTTTATGAGTATTTGTATATATATTTTCATATAAATTTACATTATTTTATGTGTATTTTGTACATATATTTTATTACAAATCTACCTTATTTTATGTTTATTTTGTATGTGTATTTTGTATATTTATATTTATCCAAATACACATTCTTTTATTGGTATTTTGTTTATTTATTTTAATTCGAATTTACATTATTTTATGTGTATTTTGTATACATTTTTTTATACGTATTTACTTAATTTTATGTGTATTTTGTATATATATTTTTATAGAAATTACGTTATTTTATTTGTATTCGTATATATATTTTGAAACAAATTTACATTGTTTTATATGTATTTTTACATATCTCTTTCAATACAAATTAACCTTATTGTATGTGCATTTTGTATATTTATTTCAATACAAATTTTAATATTTTATGTGTATTTTGGTACATATATTTTTATAAGAAATGCGCTATTTTATGGGAATTTTGCATCTTTATTTTCATACAAACTTACATTATTTTATTTTCATAGAAATTTACTCTATTTTATGAGTATTCGTATATATATTTTGATACAAATTTACATTATTGATGTGTATTTTACATATCTATTTCAATACAAATTTACTTTATTGTACGTGCATTTTGTATATTTATTTTAATACAAATTTAATTATTTTATATGTATTTTTGTATATATATTTTTATGCAAATATGCGCTATTATATTGATATTTTTAATTTTTATTTTCATACAAATTTACATTATTTTATTGATATTCTGTTTATTTATTTTGATACGTTATTTTATTGTGTGTATTGGTATATATTTTGATACAAATTTTATACAAATTCTTGTTATTTAATGTGTATTTGTATATATGTATTTTGATACAAATTTATATTATTTTATGTGTATTTTTACATATATTTCATTACAAATTTACCTTATTTTATATTTATTTTGTATATTTATCTCATTCAATTTTAAATTATTTTATGTGTATATTTGTATTTGTATTTAGGTTGTTTTATGTGTATTTTCTATATATATTTTCATCCAAAACTACATTATTTTATTGGTATTTTCTTAATTTAATTCGATACGAATTTAAATTATTTCATAGGTATTTTTTATACATATTTTTATACTCATATTTTTTTTATACTCATATTTTTATACAAATTTATTTGATGTGCATTTTTGTACATATATTTTCATAGAAATTTGCGTTATTTTATGTGTTTTTTGTGTATGTTTTTTCATACAAATTTATATTATTTCATTGGTATTTTGTTTATTTATTTTGATACGAATTACATGATTATATGTGTATTTTGTACATATTTTTTATACGTATTTACATTATTTAATGTGTATTTGTTTATATATTTTCATAAAAATTTACCTTATTATATGTGTATTTGTATAAATATTTTGATACAAATTTACATTAATCTAATAATTTTATATATATTTTTAAATTAAAATTTTGCATATTTATGTGTATTTTGTTTATCTATTTTCATACAAATTTAATTACTTTTGTGTATTTTTGTATATAGTTTTATACAAATTTACGTTATTTTATGTGTATTTTGAATATTTATATTTATACAAATACACATTCTTTTTTTGGTATTTTGTTTATTTATTTTGCTACGAATTTACATTATTTTATGTGTAATTTGTATACATTTTTTTATACGTATTTACTTCATTTTTATGTGTATTTTGTATATATATTTTTATACACATCTACGTTATTTTATGTGTATTCGTATATATATTTTGAAACAAATTTATTATATGTGTCTTTGTATAAACATTTTGATACAAATCTACTTTATTTCATGTATTTTGTATATATATTTCCTTTCAAATTTAGCTTATTTTATCTGTATTTTGTATATCTATTTTCAAATGAATTTAATTACTTCTGTGTATTTTTGTATATAGTTTTATACAAATATACGTTATTTTATGTGTATTTTGTATATTTATATTTATACAAATACACATTCTTTTTTTGGTATTTTGTTTATTTATTTTGATACGAATTTTCATTATTTTATGTGTAATTTGTTTACATTTTTTTATACGTATTTACTTCATTTATTCATTTATTTATTTGAATATATATTTTTATAGAAATCTATGTTATTTTATGTGTATTCGTATATATATTTTGAAACAAATTTACATTGTTTTATATGTATTTTGTATATCTATTTCAATACAGATTTATCTTATTGTATGTATATTTTGTATATTTATTTTATTACAAATTAATTTTTTATGTGTATTTTTGTAAATATATTTTTATAAAAAAAATGCGTTATTTTATGGGTATATTGCATCTTTATTTCCATACAAATTTACATTATTTTATTAACATTCTGTGTATTTTTTTTATACGATTTTACATTATTCTATTTGTGTTTTGTATATATATTTTTTATACATATTTACATTATTTAATGAGTATTTTGAATAAATATTTTATACAAATTTACGTTAATTTAAGTGTATTTGTTTATATATTTTCATTAAAATTTACATTATTTTATGTGTATTTTGTATATGTATTTCAATACAAATTTACCTAATTTTATGTGTATTTTGTATATTTATTTTCATACAAATTTAATATATTTTTGTGTATTTTTATATATAGTTTTATACAAATTTACGTTATTTTATGTGTATTTTATATATATTTTCATACAAATACACATTCTCTTATTGATATTTTCCTTATTTATTTTGTCACGAATTTACATTATTTAATGTGTATTTTGTATATATATTTTTATACGTATTTACATCATTTCATGTGTATATTTCTATAGAATTCTACGTTATTTTAAGTGTATTCGTATATATATTTTGAAACAAATCTTCATTATTTATGTGTATTTTGTATATGTATTTCATTACAAATTTGCCTTATTTTATGTTTATTTTTATATCTATTTTCATTCAAATTCAAATTATTTTATGTGTATATATTTATTTGTAAATACGTTCTTTAATGTGTATTTTCTATATATATTTTCATTGAAAATTACATTATTTTATCGGTATTTTGTTCATTTTTTTCGATACGAATTTAGATTATTTCATGTGTATTTTCTATACATATACATATAGAGTAAATTTCTATGAAAATATATATTGAAAATACATATAAAATTATGTAAATAAGTATAAAAATATATATATCAAAATCACCTAAAAAAATGAAAATTCAATATAAATTTACCTTATTGTATGTGCATTTTGTATATTTATTTCAATACAAATTTAAATATTTTATGTGTATTTTGGTATATATATTTTTATAAGAAATGCGCTATTTTATGGGAATTTTGCATCTTTATTTTCATACAAACTTACATTATTTTAGTTTCATAGAAATTTACTCTATTTTATGAGTATTCGTATATATATTTTGATACAAATTTACATTATTGATGTGTATTTTGCATATCTATTTCAATACAGATTTACCTTATTGTATGTGTATTTTGTATATTTATTTTAATACAAATTAATTTTTTATGTGTATTTTTGTATAAAAATATTTCTATAAAAAAAATGCGTTATTTTATGGGTATTTTGCATCTTTATTTTCATACAAATTTACATTATTTTATTAATATTCTGTGTATCTATTTTGATACGATTTTACAATATTCTATTTGTGTTTTGGATATATTTTTTAATTCAAATTTACGTTATTTTAATTGTATTTGTTTATGTATTTTCATTCAAATTTACATTATTTTATGTGTATTTTGTATATGTATTTCAATACAAATTTACCGAATTTTATGTGTATTTTGTATATTTATTTTCATACAAATTTAAAATGTTTTTGTGTATTTTTGTCTATAGTTTTACACAAATTTATGTTAACTTATGTGTATTTTGTATATATTTTTTCATACAAATACACATTCTTTTATTGATATTTTGTTTATTTATTTTGACACGAGTTTACATATATCTATATATATATATATATATATATATATATATATATATATATATATATATATATATATATATATATATATATATATATATATATATATATATATATATATATATATATATATATATATATATATATATATATATATATATATATATATATATATTCGTATTTACATCCTTTCATGTGTATTTTGTATATTTATAAAAAATGCGTTATTTTATGGGTATTTTGCATCTTTATTTTCATACAAATTTACATTATTTTATTTACATTCTATGTATTTATTATGATACGATTTTAAATTATTCTATTTGTGTTTTGTATATATTTTTTATACATATTTACAAAACACAAATAGAATAATGTAAATATTAATAAAATAATGTAAATTTGTATGAAAATTAAGATGCAAAATACCCATAAAATAACGCATTTTTTATAAAAATATATATACGAAAACACATAAAATATCTGATTTTGTATTAAAATAAGTATACAAAATGCACATACAATAAGGTAAATTTGTATTGAAATAGATACGCAAAATACATATAAAACAATGTAAATTTGTTTCAAAATATATAAAGGAATACACCTAAATTAACGTAGATTTATATAAAAATATATATCCAAAATACACATATAATTAAGTAAATACGTATAAAAAAATGTATACAAAATACACATAAAATAATGTAAACTCGTATCAAAATAAATAAACAAAATACTAATAAAAGAATGTGTGTTTGTATAAATATAAATATACAAAATACACATAAAATAACGTAAATTTATATAAAACTATGTATAAAAATACATAAAAGTAATTAAATTTGTATTAAAATAGATATACAAAATACACATAAAATAAGCTAAATTTGAATTGAAATATATATACAAAATACATAAAATAATGTAAATTTTTATCAAAATACTTATAAAAATACACATATAATAACGTAAATTTGTAAAAAAATATATAAACAAAATATACATTAAATAATGTAAATACGTATAAAAAAAATGTAAAAAATACACAAATAATCATGTAATTCGTATCAAAATAAATAGACAAAATACCAATAAAATAATGTAAATTTCTATGAGAAAACATATACAAAATACACATAAATAACGCAAATATCAATAAAAATATATATAATATAATATATTTTTATACATATTTAGAATATTTAAAGTATATTTTGTATATATATATTTTATCCAAATTTACGTGATTTTATATGTATTTGTTTATATATTTTCATACAAATTTACATTATTTTATGTGAGGGTTGTATATGTATTTCAATACAAATTTGCCTAACTTTATGTGTATTTTGCATATCTATTTTCAAACAAATTTAAACTATTTTTGTGTATTTTTGTATATATTTTTATACAAATTTTAGTTATTTTATTTGTTTTTTGTATATATATTTTCCTACAAATATACATTCTTTTATTGGAATTTTGTGTATTTAATTTTTTACGAATTTACATTATTTTATGTGTATTTTGTATATATATTTTTCTACGTATTTAAACTATTTTATGTGTATTTTATATATACATTTTCATAAAAATTTACGTTATTTTATTGTGTGTATTCGTATATATTTTGAAACAAATTTTATACAAATTCATGTTATTTTATGTGTATTTGTATATATATTTTCATACAAATTTATATTATTTTATGTGTATTCTTACATATATTTTATTACAAATTTACCTTATTTTATGTTTATTTTGTATATTTATTTCATTTAATATAATCAAATTTAAATTTATTGTATATGCATTTTGTATATTAATTTTAATACAAATTTAATTATTCTATGTGTATTTTTCAATATGTATTTTTATAAAAATATGCTTTATTTTATGGGTATTTTGCATGTTTATTTTCATACAAATTTACGTTATTTTATTGATATTCTGCTCATTCATTTTGATACGATTTCACATTATTCTATGTGTATTTTCTATATATTTTTCATACAAATTTACGTTATTTTATGTGTATTTGTTTATATATTTTGACACAAATTTACAACATTTTATGGGTATTTTGTATATATATTCCGAAAGAAATTTACCTAGTTTTATGTGTATTTTGAATATCTATTTTCATTCAAACTCAAATTATTTTTATGTATTTTTGTATATATTTCAATACAAATTTTAGTTAGGTTGTGTGTATTTTGTAAATCTATTTTCATTCAAATATATATTATTTTATTGGTATTTTGCTAATTTATATTGATACGAATTTACATTATTTTATATGTACTTTGTATATATATTTTTATACGCATTTACATTATTTAATATTTATTTTGAGTGTATAATTTTATACAAATTCATGGTATTTTATGTGTATTTGTATATATATTTTCATATAAATTTACATTATTTTATGTGTATTTTGTATATATATTTCATTACAAATTTACCTTATTTTATGTTTATTTTGTATGTGTATTTTGTACATTTATATTTATACAAATACACATTCTTTTATTGGTATTTTGTTTATTTATTTTGTTTCGAATTTACATTATTTTATGTGTATATTGTTTACATTTTTTTATACGTATTTACTTAATTTTATGTGTATTTTGTATATATATTTTTATAGAAATCTACGTTATTTTATGTGTATTCGTACATAAATTTTGAAACAAATTTACATTGTTTTATATGTACAATAAGGTAAATTTGTATTGAAATAGATATGCAAAATACATATAAAGCAATGTAAATTTGTTTCAAAATATGTATACGAATACACATAAAATAACGTACATTTCTATAAAAATATATATACAAAATACACATAAAATGAAGTAAATACGTATAAAAAATGTATTCAAAATACACATAAAATTATGTAAATTCGTATCAAAATAAATAAACAAAATACCAATAAAAGAATGTGTATTAAAATAAATATAAATATACAAAATACACATAAAATAACGTAAATTTATATAAAACTATATACAAAAATACACAGAAGTAATTAAATTTGTACGAAAATATATGCAAAACAAACACAAAATAAGCTAAATTTGAATTGAAATATATATACAAAATACATGAAATAAAGTAAATTGGTATCAAAATATTTATACAAATACACATATAATAACGTAAATTTGTATGAAAATATATAAACAAAATACACATTAAATAATGTAAATACGTATAAAAAAATGTGTACAAAATACACATATAATCATGTAATTCGTATCAAAATAAATAAACAAAATACCAATAAAATAATATAAATTTGTATGAGTAAACGTGTATAAATGTACAAAATACACATACAAAATAAACATAATATAAGTTAAATTTGTAATGAAATATATGTACAAAATACACATAAAATAATGTAAATTTATATAAAAATATATATACAAATACACATAAAATACCATGAATTTGTATAAAATTATGTATTCAAAATAAATACTAAATAATGTAAATGCGTATAAAAATATATATAAAAAGTACATATAAAATAATGTGAATTCGTATCAATATAAATCAACAAAATACCAATAAAATAATATATATTTGAATGAAGATAGATTTACAAAATACACATAACATAACAAAAATTTGTATTGAAATATATACAAAAATACATAAAAATAATTTGAGTTTGTATGAAAATAGATATTCAAAATACACATTAAACTAGGTAAATTTCTTTTGAAATATATATACAAAATACCCATAAAATTTTGTAAATTTGTGTCAAAATATATAAACAAATACACATAAAATAACGTAAATTTGTATGAAAAATATTTACAAAATACACATAGAATAATGTCAAATCGTATCAAAATGAATGAGCAGAATATCAATAAAATAACGTAAATTTGTATGAAAATAAAGATGCAAAATACCCATAAAATAAAGCATATTTTTATAAAAATACATATACAAAAATACACATATAATAATTAAATTTGTATTAAAATTAATATACAAAATGCGCATATAATAAGGTAAATTTGTATTGAAAAAATATGCAACATACACGTTTACTCATACAAATTTATATTATTTTATTGGTATTTTGTTTATTTATTTTGATACGAATTACATGATTATATGTATATTTTGAACATATTTTTTTATACGTATTTACATTATTTAATGTGTATTTTGTTTATATATTTTCATACAAATTTACGTTATTATATGTGTATTTGTATAAATATTTTGATACAAATTTACTTTATTTCATGTCTTTTGTATATATATTTCAATTCAAATTTAGCTTATTTCGTGTGTATTTTGTATATATTTTCATACAAATTTAATTACTTCTGTGTATTTTTGTATATAGTTTTATATAAATTTACGTTATTTTATGTGTATTTTGTATACATTTTTTTATTCGTATTTACTTAATTTTATGTGTATTTTGTATATATATTTTTATAGAAATCTACGTTTTTTTATTTGTATTCGTATATATATTTTGAAGCAAATTTACATTGTTTTATATGTATTTTTGCATATCTCTTTCAATACAAATTTACCTTATTGTATGTGTATTTTGTATATTTATTTCAATACAAATTTAAATATATTATGTGTATTTTTGTATATATATTTTTATAAGAAATGCGCTATTTTATGGGAATTTTACATCTTTATTTTCATACAAATTTACATTATTTTATTAATATTCGGTGTATTTATTTTGGTACGATTTTACATTATTCTATTTTTTTTTTGTATATACTTTTTTATACATATTTACATTATTTAATGTGTATCTTGCATATATATTTTATACAAATTTATTATCTATTATCTATTTTCATACAAATACACATTCTTTTCATGATATTTTGTTTATTTATTTTGACACGAATTTACATTATTTGAAATGTATTTTGTATAAATATTTTTATACGTATTTACATAATTTCATATGTATTTTGTATATATATTACTATAGAAATCTACTTTATTTTATGTGTATTCGTATATATATTTTGAAACAAATTTACATTGTTTTATATGTATTTTTGAATATCTCTTTCAATACAAATTTACCTTATTGTATATGCATTTTGTATATTTATTTCAATACAAATTTAAATATTTTATGTGTATTTTGATATATATATTTTTATAAAAAATGCGATAATTTTTGAGAATTTTGCATCTTTATTTTCATACAAATTTACATTATTTTATTGATATTCTGTGTATTTATTTTGATACGATTTTACATTATTCTATTTGTTTTTTGTATATATTTTTTTATACACATCTACATTATTTAATGTGTATCTTGCATATATATTTTATACAAATTTACGTTATTTTAAGTGTATTTGTTTATATATTTTCATTCAAATTTACATTATTTGATGTGTATTTTGTATATGTATTTCCATACAAAATAATTTTTTCATGTGTATTTTGGTATATATATTTTTATATAAAAATGCGTTATTTAATGGGTATTTTGCATCTTTATTTTCATACAAATTTACATTGTTTTATTAATATTCAGTGTATTTATTTTGATACGATTTTACATTATTCTATTTGTATTTTGTATATATTTTTTTATACATATTTACATTATTTAATGTGTATTTTGTATATTTTAAAACAAATTTACGTTATTTTATGCGCATCTGTTAAAATATTTTGATGCAAATTTACATTATTTTATGTATTTTGTATATGTATTTTAATACAAATTTAGTTTATTTTATGTATATTTTGTATATCTATTTTCATTCGTATCAAAATAAATAAACAAAATAGCAATAAAATAATGTATATTTGTATGAGAAAACATATACAAATACACATAAAATAACGCAAATTTCTAAAAAAATATATGTACAAAAATGCACATAAAATAAAGTAAATTTGCACAAAAATATATATACAAAACACACATTAAATAATGTAAATGCGTTCATAAAATAACCTAAATTTGTATAAAACTATATACAAAAATAAACAAAAATTTTTAAAATTTGTATGAAAAGAAATATACAAAATACACATAAAATTAGGTAAATTTGTATTGAAATACATATACAAAATACACATAAAATAATGTAAATTTGAATGAAAATATATAAACAAATACTCTTAAAATAACGTAAATTTGTATAAAATATATATGCAAGATACACATTAAATAATGTAAATATGTATAAAAAAATATATACAAAAAAGAAATAGAATAATGTAAAATCCTATCAATATAAATACACAGAATATCAATAAAATAATGTAAATTTGTATGAAAAGAAAGATGCAAAATTCCCATAAAATAGCGCATTTTTTATAAAAATATATATATCAAAATACACATAAAATATTTAAATTTGTATTGAAATAAATATACAAAATGCATATACAGTAAGGTAAATATGTATTGAAAGAGATATTCAAAAATACATATAAAACAAAGTTAATTTGTTTCAAAATATATATACGAATACACATAAAATAACGTAGATTTCTATAGAAATATATATACAAAATACACATGAAATTATGTAAATACGTATAAAAATATATATACAAAATACATATCTAGGTAAATTCGTGTCAAAATAAATAAACAAAATATCATGAAAAGAATGTGTATTTGCATGAAAATAAATAATAGATAATAGATTTGTATGAAATATATATGCAAGATACACATTAAATAATGTAAATATGTAAAAAAAAATATATATACAAAAAACAAATACAATAATGTGAAATCGTAACAAAATAAATACACCGAATATTAATAAAATAATGTAAATTTGTATGAAAATAAAGATGCAAAATTCCCATCAAATAGCGCATTTCTTATAAAAATATATATACCAAAATACACATAAAATATTTAAATTTGTATTGAAATAAATATACAAAATGCACATACAATAAGGTAAACTTGTATTGAAAGGGATATGCAAAAATACATATAAAACAATGTAAATTTGTTTCAAAATATATATACGAATACACATAAAATAACGTAGATTTCTATAAAAATATATATACAAAATACACATAAAATTAAGTAAATACGTATAAAAATAGATATACAAAATACACATAGAATAATGTAAAATTGTTTAAAAAAAATAAACAGAATATAAATAAAATAATGCAAATTTGTATGAAAATAAAAATGCAAAATACCCATAAAATAAAGCATATTTTTTAAAAAATACATATACAAAAATACACATAGCATAATTAAATTTGTATTAAAATTAATATACAAAATGCATATACAATAAGGTAAATTTGTATTGAAAAAATATGCAAAATACACATAAAACAGTGTAAATTTATATCAAAATCTATATACGAATACTCATAAATCAACGTAGATTTCTATAGAAATATATATACAAAATACACATCAAATGATGTTACAAATTTAATTATTCTATGTGTATTTTTGTATATGTATTTAAAAAAAAATGCTTTATCTTATGGGTATTTTGCATCTTTATTTTCATACAAATTAAAATTATTTTATTGATATTCTGTGTACCTATTTTGATACGATTTTACATTATTCTATATATAACAAAAATAAATACAGAATACACAAAAACAGATATGTAAAATATATATAAACAATGTAAATTTGTTTCAAAATATATATACGAATACACATAAAATAAGGTAGATTTCTATAAAAATATATATACAAAATACACATAAAATTAAGTAAATACGTATAAAAAATGTATACAAAATACACATAAAATAATGTAAATTAGTATCAAAATAAATAAACAAAATACCAATAAAAGAATGTGTATTTGTATAAATATATATATACAAAATACACATTAAATAATATAAATTTGTTTAAAACTATACAAAATACACATGAAATGATGTAAATACGTATAAAAATATATATACAAAATACACATTAAATAATGTAAACTCTCGTCAAAATAAATAAACAAAATATCAATAAAAGAATGTGTATTTGTATGAAAATAGATACACAAAATACACATAAAATAACCTAGATTTGTATCAAACTATATACAAAAATACACAAAAATATTTAAAATTTGTATTAAAATAAATATATATATTACACATAAAATTAGGTAAATTTGTATTGAAATACATACACAAAATACACATAAAATAATGTAAATTTGAATGAAAATACATAAACAAATACACTTAAAATAACGTAAATTTGTTTTAAAAAAATATGTACAAAACACAAATAGAATAATGTAAAATCGTATCAAAATAAATACACAGAATATTAATAAAATAATGTAAATTTGTATGAAAATAAAGAAGCAAAATACCCATATAATAACGCATTTTTTTATTTATAAAAATATATATACCAAAATACACATCAAAAAATTAAATTTGTATTAAAATAAATATACAAAAAACACATACAATAAGGTAAATTTGTATTGAAATAGATATGCAAAATACATATAAAACAATGTAAATTTGTTTCAAAATATATATACGAATACACATAAAATAACGTAGATTTCTATAAAAATATATATACAAAATACACATAAAATGTAGTAAATACGTATAAAAAAATGTATACAAAAAACACATAAAATAATGTAAATTCGTATCAAAATAAATAAACAAAATACCAATAAAAGAATGTGTATTTGTATAAATATAAATATACAAAATACACATAAAATAACGTAAATTTATATAAAACTACATACAAAAATACACAGAAGTAATTAAATTTGTATGAAAATATATACAAAATACACACAAAATAAGCTAAATTTGAATTGAAATATATATACAAAATACATGAAATAAAGTAAATTTGTATCAAAATATTTGTACAAATACACATATAATAACGTAAGTTTGTATGAAAATATATAAACAAAATAAACATTAAATAAAGTAAATACGTATAAAAAATATGTACAAAATACACATATAATCATGTAATTCGTATCAAAATAAATAAACAAAATACCAATAAAATAATATAAATTTGTATGAGTAAACGTGTATGTTGCATATTTTTTTAATACAAATTTACCTTATTATATACGCATTTTGTATATTAATTTTAATACAAATTTAATTATTCGATGTGTATTTTTGTATCTGTATTTTTATAAACATATGCTTTATTTTTTGGGTATTTTGCATCTTTATTTTCATACAAATTTACATTATTTTATTGATATTCTGCTCATTCATTTTGATACGAATTGACATTATTCTATGTGCATTTTTCATACAAATTTACGTTATTTTATGTGTATTTGCTTATATATTTTGACACAAATTTACAATATTTTATGGGTATTTTGTATATACATTTCAAAAGAAAATTACCTAGTTTTATGTGTATTTTGTATATCTATTTTCATACAAACTCAAATTATTTCTATGTATTTTTGTATATATTTTAATACAAATTTTAGTTATGTTATGTGTATTTTGTAAATTCATTTTCATTCAAATATATATTATTTTATTTGTGTTTTGTTGATTTATATTGATACGAATTTACATTATTTTATATGTACTTTGAATATATATTTTTTATACGCTTTTACATTATTTAATATTCATTTTGAATATATATTTTTATACAAATTCATGGTATTTTATGTGTATTTGTATATATATTTTTATATAAATTTACATTATTTTATGTGTATTTTGTACATATATTTTTTTACAAATCAACCTTATTTTATGTTTATTTTGTATGTGTATTTTGTATATTTATATTTATCCAAATACACATTCTTTTATTGGTATTTTGTTTATTTAATTTAATTCGAATTTACATTATTTTATGTGTATTTTGTATATTTTTTTTATACGTATTTACTTAATTTTATGTGTATTTTGTACATATATTTTTATAGAAATCTACGTTTTTTTTATTTGTATTCGTATATATATTTTGAAACAAATTTACATTGTTTTATATGTATTTTTGCATATCTCTTTCAATACAAATTTACGTTATTGTATGTGCATTTTGTATATTTATTTCAATGCAAATTTAAATATTTTATGTGTTTTTTGGTATGTATATTTTTATAAGATTACGAAAATTTGAATAAAAATATATACAAAAAAACAAAAAAATAAATTTCAATTTGTATGAAAATAGATTTACAAAATACACATATAATTAGCTAAATTTGTATTTAAATACATGCACAAAATACACATAAAATAATGTAAATTTGTATGAAATGAAAACAAATTCACATAAAATTCGCGTCAAAATAAATAAACAAAATATCAATAAAAGAATGTGTATTTGTATGTAAATAGATATACAAAATACACATAAAATAACCTAAATTTGTATCAAACTATATACAAAAATAAACAAAAAATATTTTAAATTTGTATGAAAATAAATATACAAAATACACATAAAATTAGGTAAATTTGTATTGAAATACATACACAAAATACACATAAAATAATGTAAATTTGAATGAAAATACATAAACAAATACACTTAAAATAACGTAAATTTGTATAAAAAAATATGTACAAAACACAAATAGAATAATGTAAAATCGTATCAAAATAAATACACAGAATATTAATAAAATAATGTAAATTTGTATGAAAATAAAGAAGCAAAATACCCATAAAATAACGCATTTTTTTATATATAAAAATATATATATACAAAAATACACATCAAAAAATTAAATTTGTATTAAAATAAATATACAAAAAACACATACAATAAGGTAAATTTGTATTGAAATAGATATGCAAAATACATATAAAACAATGTAAATTTGTTTCAAAATATATATACGAATACACATAAAATAACGTAGATTTCTATAAAAATATATATACAAAATACACATAAAATGTAGTAAATACGTATAAAAAAATGTATACAAAAAACACATAAAATAATGTAAATTCGTATCAAAATAAATAAACAAAATACCAATAAAAGAATGTGTATTTGTATAAATATAAATATACAAAATACAAATAAAATAACGTAAATTTATATAAAACTATATACAAAAATACACAAAAGTAATTAAATTTGTATGAAAATATATACAAAATACACACAAAATAAGCTAAATTTGAATTGAAATATATATACAAAATACATGAAATAAAGTAAATTTGTATCAAAATATTTATACAAATACACATATAATAACGTAAATTTGTATGAAAATATATAAACAAAATACACATTAAATAATGTAAATACGTATAAAAAATATGTGCAAAATACACATATAATCATGTAATTCGTATCAAAATAAATAAACAAAATACCAATAAAATAATATAAATTTGTATGAGTAAACGTGTATGTTGCATATTTTTTCAATACAAATTTACCTTATTATATACGCATTTTGTATATTAATTTTAATACAAATTTATATATTCGATGTGTAATTTTGTATCTGTATTTTTATAAACATATGCTTTATTTTTTGGTTATTTTGCATCTTTATTTTCATACAAATTTACATTATTTTATTGATATTCTGCTCATTCATTTTGATACGAATTGACATTATTCTATGTGTATTTTGTATATATTTTTCATACAAATTTACGTTATTTTATGTGTATTTGCTTATATATTTTGACACAAATTTACAATATTTTATGGGTATTTTGTATATACATTTCAAAAGAAATTTACCTAGTTTTATGTGTATTTTGTATATCTATTTTCATACAAACTCAAATTATTTCTATGTATTTTTGTATATATTTTAATACAAATTTTAGTTATGTTATGTGTATTTTGTAAATTTATTTTCATTCAAATATATATTATTTTATTTGTGTTTTGTTGATTTATATTGATACGAATTTACATTATTTTATATGTACTTTGTATATATATTTTTTATACGCTTTTACATTATTTAATATTTATTTTGAATATATATTTTTATACAAATTCATGGTATTTTATGTGTATTTGTATATATATTTTTATATAAATTTACATTATTTTATGTGTATTTTGTACATATATTTTTTACAAATCTACCTTATTTTATGTTTATTTTGTATGTGTATTTTGTATATTTATATTTATCCAAATACACATTCTTTTATTGGTATTTTGTTTATTTATTTTAATTCGAATTTACATTATTTTATGTGTATTTTGTATACATTTTTTTATACGTATTTACTTAATTTTATGTGTATTTTGTATATATATTTTTATAGAAATCTACGTTTTTTTATTTGTATTCGTATATATATTTTGAAACAAATTTACATTGTTTTATGTGTATTTTTGCATATCTCTTTCAATACAAATTTACCTTATTGTATGTGCATTTTGTATATTTATTTCAATGCAAATTTAAATATTTTATGTGTTTTTTGGTATATATATTTTTATAAGATTACGAAAATTTGAATAAAAATATATACAAAAAAACAAAAAAAATAAATTTCAATTTGTATGAAAATAGATTTACAAAATACACATATAATTAGCTAAATTTGTATTTAAATACATGTACAAAATACACATAAAATAATGTAAATTTGTATGAAATGAAAACAAATTCACATAAAATTCGCGTCAAAATAAATAAACAAAATATCAATAAAAGAATGTGTATTTGTATGTAAATAGATATACAAAATACACATAAAATAACCTAAATTTGTATCAAACTATATACAAAAATAAACAAAAATATTTTAAATTTGTATGAAAATAAATATACAAAATACACATAAAATTAGGTAAATTTGTATTGAAATACATACACAAAATACACATACAATAATGTAAATTTGAATGCAAATACATAAACAAATACACTTAAAATAACGTAAATTTGTATAAAAAAAATATGTACAAAACACAAATAGAATAATGTAAAATCGTATCAAAATAAATACACAGAATATTAATAAAATAATGTAAATTTGTATGAAAATAAAGAAGCAAAATACCCATAAAATAACGCATTTTTTTCATTTATAAAAATATATATACCAAAATGCACATCTAAAAATTAAATTTGTATTAAAATAAATATACAAAAAACACATACAATAAGGTAAATTTGTATTGAAATAGATATGCAAAATACATATAAAACAATGTAAATTTGTTTCAAAATATATATACGAATACACATAAAATAACGTAGATTTCTATAAAAATATATATACAAAATACACATAAAATGAAGTAAATACGTATATAAAAATGTATACAAAATACACATAAAATAATGTAAATTCGTATCAAAATAAATAAACAAAAAACCAATAAAAGAATGTGTATTTGTATAAATATAAATATACAAAATACACATAAAATAACGTAAATTTACATAAAACTATATACAAAATTACACAGAAGTAATTAAATTTGTATGAAAATATATACAAAATACACACAAAATAAGCTAGATTTGAATTGAAATATATATACAAAATACATGAAATAAAGTAAATTTGTATCAAAATATTTATACAAATACACATATAATAACGTAAATTTGTATGAAAATATATAAACAAAATACACATTAAATAATGTATATACGTATAAAGAAATATGTACAAAATACACATATAATCATGTAATTCGTATCAAAATAAATAAACAAAACACCAATAAAATAATATAAATTTGTATGAGTAAACGTGTATGTTGCATATTTTTTCAATACAAATTTACCTTATTATATACGCATTTTGTATATTAATTTTAATATATGTGTATTTGAATATATATTTTGATACAAATTTACATTATTTTATGTATTTTCTATATTTATTTCAATTCAAATTTAGCTTGTTTTATGTGTCTTTTGTATATCTATTTTCATACAAATTTAATTATTTTTGTTTATTTTTGTATATAGTTTTATACAATTTTCGTTATTTTATGTGTATTTTGTATATTTATATTTATACAAGTAAACATTCTTTTATTGGCATTTAGTTTATTTATTTTGATACGAATTTACATTATTTTATGTGTATTTTGTATACATTTTCTTATACGTATTTACTTCATTTTATGTGTATTTTGTATATATATTTTTATAGAAATCTACGTTATTTTATGTGTATTCGTATATATATTTTGAAACAAATTTACATTGTTTTATGTGTATTTTGCATATCTATTTCAATACAAATTTACCTTATTGTATGTGCATTTTGTATATTTATTGTAATACAAATTTAAATATTTTATTTGTATTTTGGGATATATATTTTCATAAAAAAATGCGTTGTTTTATGGGTATTTTGCATCTTTATTTTCATACAAATTTACATTATTTTATTAATATTCTGTGTATTTATTTTGATACTATTTTACATTATTCTATTTGTGTTTTGTATATATTTTTTATACATATTTACATTATTTAATGTGTATTTTCTATATATATTTCATACAAATTTACGTTATTTTAAGTGTATTTGTTTATATATTTTCATTCAAATTTACATTATTTTATGTGTATTTTGTATATGTATTTCAATAGAAATTTAACTAGTTTTATGTGTATTTTGTATATATATATATATATATATATATATATATATATATATATATATATATATATATATATATATATATATATATATATATATATATATATATATATATATATATATATATATATATATATATATATATATATATATATATATATATATATATATATATATATATATATATATATATATATATATATATATATATATATATATTTTTTTTATACAAATTTAAATTATTTTTGTGTAATTTTTTAATAGAGTTTTATACAAATTTACAATATTTTATGTGTATTTTGTTTATCTATTTTCATACAAATACACATTCTTTTATTGATATTTTGTTTATTTATTTTGATGCGAATTTACATTATTTAATGTGTATTGTGTATATATATTTTTATACGTATTTACGTCATTTCATGTGTATTTTATATATATATATTTCTATAGAAATATACGTTATTTTATGTGTATTCGTATATATATTTTGAAACAAATATACATTGTTTTATGTGCATTTTGTATATTTTTTCAATACAAATTTACCTTATTGTACGTGCATTTTGTATATTAATTTTAATACAAATTTAATTATTTTATGTGTATTCTTGTATATGTATTTTTAAAAAAATATGCTTAATTTATGGGTATTTTGCATCTTTATTTTCATACAAAACTACATTATTTTATTGATATTCTGTGTATTTATTTTGATACGATTTTACATTATTCTATGTATATTTTGTATATCTATTTTATACAAATGTACGTTATTTTATGTGAATTTGTTTTCATTTCATACAAATTTGCATTATTTTATGTGTATTTTGTACATGTATTTAAATACAAATTTAACTAATTATATGTGTATTTTGTATATCTATTTTCATACAAATTGAAATTTATTTTTTTGTTTTTTTGTATATACTTTTATTCAAATTTTCGTAATTGTGTATTGTGTATATGTATTTCAATACAAATTTACCTAATTTTATGTGTATTTTGTATATTTATTTTCCTACAAATATACGTTTTTTTATCGGAATTTTGTTTATTTACGAGTTTTCATTTTTTTAGGTGAATTTGATATATATATTTTTATACTTATTTACATAATTTTATATGTATTTTGAATATATATTTTCATAGAAATTTACTCTATATGTATATACAAAAAAACACAAAAATAATTTAAATTTATATGAAAATAAATATACAAAATACACATAAAATTAGGTAAATTTGTATTGAAATACATATACACAATACACTTAAAATAATGTAAATTTGAATGAAATTATATAAACAAATACACTTAAAATGACGTTAATTTGTATAAAATATATATAAAAAATACACATTAAATAATGAAAATATGTATAAAAAAATATATACAAAATACAAATAGTATAATATAAAATCGTATCAAAATATATACACAGGATATTAATAAAATAATGTACATTTGTATGAAAACTAAGATGCAAAATACCTATAAAATAACGCATTTTTTATAAAATCATATATACCAAAATACACATAAAATATTTGAATTTGTATTAAAATAAATATACAAAATGCATATACAATATGGTAAATTTGTATTGAAATAGATATGCAAAAAACATATAAAACAATGTAAATTTGTTTCAAAATATATATACGAATACACATAAATTAACGTAGATTTCTATAAATATATATATACAAAATACAAATAAAATTAAGTAAATACGAATCAAAAATGTATACAAAATACACATAAAATAATGTAAATTCGTATAAATATAAATAAACAAAATACCAATAAGAGAATGTGTATTTGTATAAATATAAATATACAAAATGCACATAAAATAACGTAAATTTGTATAAAACTATATACAAAAATACACAGAAGTAATTAAATTTGTATGAAAATAGATATACAAAATACACACAAAATAAGCTAAATTTGAATTGAAATATATATATACAAAATACATAAAATAAAGTAAATTCGTTTCAAAATATTTTTAACAAATACACATATAATAACGTAAATTTGTAAAAAAAATATATAAACAAAATACACATTAAGTAATGTAAATACGTATAAAAAATCATTTACAAAATACACCAATAATCAAGTCATTCGTATCAAAATAAATAAACAAAAATCTAGTTAAATAATGTAAATTTGTATGAGAAAACATATACAAAATACACATAAAATAACATTTTAAGTTTCTATAAAAATATATGTACAAAATGCACATAAAATTAGTTTGCATAAAAAATATATACAAAACACACATTAGATAATGTAAATGAGTATAAAAATATGTATATAAAATACCTATGAAATAATCTAAATTCGTATCGAGTTAAATTAAGAAAATAACAATAAAATAATATAATTTTGGATGAAAATATATGAAGAAAACACACATAAAATAACCTAAATACAAATACAAATATACACATTAAATAATTTAAAATTGAATGAAATAAATATACAAAATAAACATAAAATAAGGTAAATTTGTAATAAAATATATGTAAGAATACACATAAAATAATATAAATTTGTATGAAAATATATATACAAATACATATAAAATAACATGAATTTGTATAAAATGTTTCAAAATATATACGAATACACACAATAAAATAACGTAAATTTTTATGAAAATGTATATATAAAATACACATAAAATAGTTTAAATACGTAGAAAAATATATATACAAAATACACATAAAATAATGTAAATTCGTAAAAAAGTAAATACACAAATTTCCAATAAAAGAATGTATATTTGTAGGAAAATATATATACAAAAAACAAATAAAATAACTAAAATTTGTATAAAAATATATACAAATATACACAAAAATAATTTAAATTTGTTTGAAAAATAGATATGGAAAATACACATAAAGTTAGGCAAATTTGTATTGAAATACATATACAAAACTCACATAAAATAATGTAAATTTGTATGAAAATATATAAACAAATACATATAAAATCACGTAAATTTGGATAAAATATATATATACAAAATATACATTAAATATTTTAAATATGTATAAAAATATATTATATTATATATATTTTTATTGATATTTGCGTTATTTATGTGTATTTTGTATATGTTTTCTCATAGAAATTTACATTATTTTATTGGTATATTGTCTATTTATTTTGATACGAATTACATGATTATTTGCGTATTTTTTACATTTTTTTTATACGTATTTACATTATTTAATGTGTATTTTGTTTATATATTTTTATACAAATTTACGTTATTATATGTGTATTTGTATAGGTATTTTGATACAAATTTACATTATTTTATGTATTTTGTATATATATTTCAATTCAAATTTAGCTTATTTTATGTATATTTTGTATATCTATTTATTTTAATACAAAATCAAATATTTTATGTTTTTTCGTATTTATATTTTTATAAAAAATGCGTTATTTGATGGGTATTTTGCATCTTAATTTTCATACATATTTACATTATTTTATTAATATTTTCTGTATTTATTTTGATACGATTTTACATTATTTTATTTGTGTTTTGTATATATATTTTTATACATATTTACATTATTTAATGTTTTTTTTGTATATATATTTGATACAAATTTACGTTATTTTAAGTCTATATGTTTATATATTTTCATTCAAATTTACATTATTTTATGTGTATTTTGTATATGTATTTCAATACAAATTTACCTATTTTTACATGTTTTTTGTATATTTATTTTCATACAAGTTTAAATTATTTTTGTGTATTTTTGTATATAGTTTTATACAAATTTAGGTTATTTTATATGTATTTTGTATATCTATTTTCATACAAATACACATTCTTTTCATGATATTTTGTTTATTTATTTTGACACGAATTAACATTATTTAATGTGTATTTTGTATATATATTTTTATACGTATTTACATTATTTCAAGTGTATTTTGTATATATTTCTATAGAAATCTGCGTTATTTTATATGTATTCGTATATATATTTTGAAATAAATTTACATTATTTTATGTGTATTTTGCATATTTTTTCAATACAAATTTACCTTATTGTATGTGCATTTTGTATATTAATTTTAATACAAATTTGATTAATCTATGTGTATTTTTGTATATGTATTTTTATAAAAATATGCTTTATTTTATGGGTATTTTGCATCTTTATTTTCATACAAATTTACATTATTTTATTGATATTCTGTGTATTTATTTTGATATGATTTTACATTATTCTATGTGTATTTTGTATATATATTTTATATAAAATGTATTTGTTTTCATTTCATACAAATCTACATTATTTTATGTGTTTTTTGTACATGTATTTAAATACAAATTTAACTAGTTATATGTGTATTTTGTATATCTATTTTGTATGTATATTTTCATAGAAATTTACTCTATTTTATGAGTATTCGTATATATATTTTGATTCAAATTTACATTATTGATGTGTATTTTGCATATCTATTTCAATACAAATTTACTTTATTGTACGTGCATTTTGTATATTTATTTTAATACAAATTTAACTATTTTATATGTATTTTTGTATATATATTTTTATGCAAATATGCGTTATTATATGGATATTTTGCATCTTTATTTTCATACAAATTTACATTATTTTATTGATATTCTCTTTATTTATTTTGATACGATTTAACATTATTCTATATGTATTTTGTATATTTTTTTTATACATATTTACATTATTTAATGTTCATTTTGTATATATATTTTATCCAAATTTACATTATTTTATGTGTATTTGTTTATAAATTTTCATACAAATTTACATTATTTTATGTGTTTTTTGTATATATATTTTTCTACGTATTTAAATTATTTTATGTGTATTTTGTATATACATTTTCATAAAAAAAATACGTTATTTAATTGTGTGTATAAGTATATATTTTGATACAAATTTTATACAAATTCATGTTATTTAATGTGTATTTGTATATATATTTTCATACAAATTTATATTATTTTATGTGTATTTTTTCATATATTTCATTACAAATTTACCTTATTTTATGTTTATTTTGTATATTTATTTCATTCAATTTTAAATTATTTTATGTGTATATTTGTATTTGTATTTAGGTTATTTTATGTGTATTTTGTATATATATTTTCATCCAAAATTACATTATTTTATTGATATTTTCTTAATTTAAATCGATACGAATTTAGATTATTTCATAGGTATTTTGTATACATATTTTTATACTCATTTACATTATCTAAAGTGTGTTTTGTATATATATTTTTATGCAAATTTATTTTATGTTCATTTTTGTACATATTTTTTTTATAGAAATTTGCGTTATTTTATGTATATAGTTTTATATAAATTTACGTTATTTTATGTGCATTTTGTATATTTATATTTATACAAATACACATTCTTTTATTGGTATGTAAAGATTGTGTATTTGTATAAAAATAGATAATAGATAATAAATTTGTATAAAATATATATGCAAGATACTCATTAAATAATGTATATATGTATAAAAAAGTATATACAAAAAACAAATAGAATAATGTAAATTCGTATCAAAATAAATACACCGAATATTAATAAAATAATGTAAATTTGTATGAAAATAAAGATGCAAAATTCCCATAAAATAGCGCATTTCTTATAAAAATATATATACCAAAATACACATAAAATATTTAAATTTGTATTCAAATAAATATACAAAATGCACATACAATAAGGTAAATTTGTATTGAAAGAGATATGCAAAAATACATATAAAACAATGTAAATTTGTTTCAAAATATATATACGAATACAAATAAAAAAACGTAGATTTCTATAAAAATATATATACAAAATACACATAAAATTAAGTAAATACGTATAAAAAAATGTATATAAAATACACATAAAATAATGTAAATTCGATTTAAAATAAATAAACAAAATACCAATAAAAGAATGTGTATTTGGATAAATATAAATATACAAAATACATATACAAAATAAACATAAAATAAGGTAGATTTGTAATAAAATATATGTACAAAATACACATAAAATAATGTAAATTTATATGAAAATATATATACAAATACACATAAAATACCATGAATTTGAATAAAAATATATATTCAAAATAAATATTAAATAATGTAAAAGCGTATAAAAATATATATACAAAGTACATATAAAATAATGTAAATTCGTATCAATATAAATAAACAAAACACCAATAAAATAATATATATATATGAATAAAAATAAATTTACAAAATACGCATAACATAACTAAAATTTGTATTAAAATATATACAAAAATACATAGAAATAATTTGAGTTTGTATGAAAATAGATATACAAAATACACATAAAACTAGGTAAATTTCTTTTGAAATATATATACAAAATACCCATAAAATATTATAAATTTGTGTCAAAATATATAAACAAATACACATAAAATAACGTAAATTTGTATGAAAAATATATAAAAAATACACATAGAATAATGTCAAATCGTATCAAAATGAATGAGCAGAATATCAATAAAATAACGTAAATTTGTATGAAAATAAAGATGCAAAATACCCATAAAATAAAGCATATTTTTATAAATAAACATATACAAAAATACACATAGAATAATTAAATTTGTATTAAAATTAATATACAAAATGCACATACAATAACGTAAATTTGTATTGAAAAAATAAGCAAAATACACATAAAAGTGTAAATTTGTTTAAAAATCTATATACGAATACACATAATATAACGTAGATTTCTATAGAAATATATATACAAAATACACATGAAATGATGTAAATACGTAGAAAAATATATATACAAAATACACATTAAATAATTTAAATTCTCGTCAAATAAATAAACAAAATATCAATAAAAGAATGTGTATTTGTATGAAAATAGATATACAAAATACTCATAAAATAACCTAAGTTTGTATAAAACTATATACAAAAATACACAAAAATAATTTGAATTTGTATGAAAATAAATATACAAAATACACATAAAATTATTTTGTATATCTGTTTTATACAAATGTACGTTATCTTATGTGAATTTGTTTTCATTTCATACAAATTTACATTATTTTATGTGTATTTTGTACATGTATTTAAATACAAATTTAACTAATTATATGTGTATTTTGTATATCTATTTTCATACAAATTGAAATTTATGTTTTTGTTTTTTTGTATATATTTTTATTCAAATTTTCGTAATCTTATAAAAATATATATACCAAAATACACATAAAATATTTAAATTTGCATTGAAATAAATATACAAAATTAACATACAATAAGGTAAATTTGTATTGAAAGAGATATGCAAAAATACATATAAAACAATGTAAATTTGTTTCAAAATATATATACGAATACAAATAATAAAACGTGGATTTCTAGAAAAATATATATACAAAATACACATAAAATTAAGTAAATACGTATAAAAAAATGTATACAAAATACACATAAAATAATGTAAATTCGAATTAAAATAAATAAACAAAATACCAATAAAAGAATGTGTATTTGGATAAATATAAATATACAAAATACACATACAAAATAACAATAAAATAAGGTAGATTTGTAATAAAATATATGTTCAAAATACATATACAATAATGTAAATTTATATGAAAATATATATACAAATACACATAAAATACCATGAATTTGTATAAAAATATATATTCAAAATATATATTAAATAATGTAAGAGCGTATAAAAATATTTATACAAAGTACATATAAAATGAAAATTAAGATGCAAAATACCTATAAAATAACGCATTTTTTATAAAATTATTGATACCAAAATACACATAAAATATTTGAACTTGTATTAAAATAAATATACAAAATGCACATACAATAAGGTAGATTTGTATTGAAATAGATATGCAAAATACATATAAAATAATGTAAATTTGTTTCAAAATATATATACGAATACACATAAAATAACGTAGATTTCTATAAAAATACATATACAAAATACACATAAAATTAAGTAAATACGTATAAAAAATGTATACAAAATACACATAAAATAATTTAAATTCGTATAAATGTAAATAAATAATATACCAATAAAAGAATGTGTATTTGTATAAATATAAATATACAAAATGCACATAAAATAACGTAAATTTATGTAAAACAATATACATAAAATAACGCAAATTTCTATAAAAATATATGTACAAAAATGAACATTAGATAAATTTGCATAAAAATATATATACAAAACACACATTAGATAATGTAAATGAGTATAAAAATATGTATACAAAATACCTATGAAATAATCTAAATTCTTATCGAATTAAATTAAGAAATACCAATAAAATAATGTAATTTTGGATGAAAATATATATACAAAATACATATAAAATAACCTAAATACAAATACAAATATACACATAAAATAATTTAAAATTGAATAAAATAAATATGCAATATAAACATAAAATAAGGTAAATTTGTAATGAAATATATGAAAAAATACACATAAAATAATATAAATTTGTATGAAAATATATATACAAATACACATTAAATAACATGAATTTGTATAAAATTAGTATCAAAATATATACTTATACACAAAATAAAATAACGTAATTTTTTTATGAAAATGTATATACAAAATACACATAAAATAATTTAAATACGTAGAAAAATATATATACAAAAAACACATCAAATAATGTAAATATGTATGAAAATATATAAACAAATACACATAAAATAATGTAAATTTGGATAAAATATATATACAAAATGAACATTAAATAATGTAAATATATATATAAAAAAATATATACAAAAAACACATAGAATAAAGTTAAATCGTATCAAAATAAATAAAGAGAATATCAACAAAATAATGTAAATTTGTATGAAAATAAAGATGCAAAATATCCATATAATAACGCATATTTGCATAAAAATATATACAAAAATACATATAAAATAATTAAATTTGTATTAAAATAAATATACAAAATGCACGTACAATAAAGTAAATTTGTGATAAAATAGATATGCAAAATACACATTAATAATGTAAATTTGTATCAAAATATAAATACGAATACTCATAAAATAGAGTAAATTTCTATGAAAATGTACATACAAAATAGATATACAAAATACACATATAACTAGTTAAATTTGTATTTAAAAAGTACATATAAAATAATGTAAATTCGTATCAATATAAATCAACAAAACACCAATAAAATAATATATATTTGAATGAAAATAAATTTACAAAATACACATAACATAACTAAAATTTGTATTAAAATATATACAAAAATACATAGAAATAATTTGAGTTTGTATGAAAATAGATATACAAAATACATATAAAACTAGGTAAATTTCTTTTGAAATGTATATACAAAATAGCCACAAAATATTGTAAATTTGTGTCAAAATATATAAACAAATACACATAAAATAACGTAAATTTGTATGAAAAATATATACAAAATACACATAGAATAATGTCAATTCGTATCAAAATGAATGAGCAGAATATCAATAAAATAATGTAAATTTTTATGAAAAGAAAGATGCAAAATACCCAAAAAATAAAGCATATGTTTATAAAAATACAGATACAAAAATACACATCGAATAATTAAATTTGTATTAAAATTAATATACAAAATGCGTATATAATAGGTAAATTTGTATTGAAAAAATATGCATCATACACGTTTACTCATTCAAATTTATATTATTTTATTGGTATTTTGTTTATTTATTTTGATACGAATTACATGATTATATGTGTATTTTGTACACATTTTTTTATACGTATTTACATTATTTAATGTGTATTTTGTTTATATATTTTCATACAAATTTACGTTATTATATGTGTATTTGTATAAATATTTTGATACAATTTTACTTTATTTTATGTATTTTGTATATATATTTCAATTCAAATTTAGCTTATTTTGTGTGTATTTTGTATATATTTTCATACAAATTTAATTACTTCTGTGTATTTATGTATATAGTTTTATATAAATTTACGCTATTTTATGTGTATTTTGTATATGTATATTTATACAAATTCACATTCTTTTATTGGTATTTTGTTTATTTATTTTGATACGAATTTACATTATTTTATGTGTATTTTGTATACATTTTTTTATACGTATATACTTCATTTTATGTGTATTTTGTATATATATATATATATATATATATATATATATATATATATATATATATATATATATATATATATATATATATATATATATATATATATATATATATATATATATATATATATATATATATATATATATATATATATATATATATATATATATATATATATATATATATATATATATACATATATATATATATATTTATATATATATATTTTTATATCTATTTCAATACAAATTTACCTTATTGTATGTGTTTTTTATATATTTATTTGAACACAAATCTAATTTTTTTATGTGTATTTTGGTATATATATTTTTTAATAAAAAAATGCGTTATTTTATGGGTATTTTGCCTCTTTATTTTCATACAAATTTACATTATTTTAATAATATTCTGTGAATTTATTTTGATACGATTTTACATTATTCTATTTGTGTTTTGTATATAATTTTTTATACAAATTTACGTTATTTTAAGTGTATTTGTTTATGTATTTTCATTCAAATTTACATTACTTTATGAGTATTTTGTATATGTTTTTCCATACAAATTTACCTAATTTTATGTGTATTTTGTATATTTATTTTCATACAAATTTAAAATATTTTTATGTATTTTTGTATATAGTTTGATACAAATTTAGGTGATTTTATGTGTATTTTGAATATCTATTAAATATATATACAAAATACATATATTATTATGTAAATACGTATAAAAATATATATACAAAATACATATCAAATAATGTAAATTCGTGTCAAAATAAATAAACAAAATATCATGAAAAGAATCTGTATTTGTATGAAAATAGATACTAGATAATAAATTTGTATAAAATATATATGCAAGATACACATTAAATAATGTAAATATTTATAAAAAAGTATATACAAAAAACAAATAGAATAATGTAAAATCGTATCAAAATAAATACACCGAATATTAATAAAATAATGTAAATTTGTATGAAAATAAAGATGCAAAATTCCCATAAAATAGCGCATTTCTTATAAAAATATATATACCAAAATACACATAAATTTTTTAAATTTGTATTGAAATAAATATACAAAATGCATATACAATAAGGTAAATTTGTATTGAAAGAGATATGCAAAAATACATATAAAACAATGTAAATTTGTTTCTAAATATATATACGAATACAAATCAAAAAACGTAGATTTCTATAAAAATATATATACAAAATACACATAAAATTAAGTAAATACGTATAAAAAAATGTATACAAAATACACATAAAATAATGTAAATTCGATTTAAAATAAATAAACAAAATACCAATAAAAGAATGTGTATTTGGATAAATATAAATATACAAAATACATATACAAAATAAACATAAAATAACGTAGATTTGTAATAAAATATATGTACAAAATACACATATAATAATGTAAATTTATATGAAAATATATATACAAATACACATAAAATTCCATGAATTTTTATAAAAATATATATTCAAAATAAATATTAAATAATGTAAAAGCGTATAAAAATATATATACAAAGTACATATAAAATAATGTAAATTCGTATCAATATAAATCAACAAAACACCAATAAAATAATATATATTTGAATGAAAATAAATTTACAAAATATACATAACATAACTAAAATTTGCATTAAAATATATACAAAAATACATAGAAATAATTCGAGTTTGTATGAAAATAGATATACAAAATACACATAAAACTAGGTAAATTATTTTGAAACAAATTTACATTGCTTTATATGTATTTTGCATATCTATTTCAATACAAATTTACCTTATTGTATGTGTTTTTTATATATTTATTTTAATACAAATCTAATTTTTTTATGTGTATTTTGGTATATATATTTTTATAAATAAAAAAAATGCGTTATTTTATGGGTATTTTGCCTCCTTAATTTCATACAAATCTACATTATTTTATTAATATTCTGGATATTTATTTTGATACGATTTTACATTATTCTATTTGTGTTTTGTATATATTTTTTTATACAAATTTACGTTATTTTAAGTGTATTTATGTATTTTCATTCAAATTTACATTATTTTATGTGTATTTTGTATATGTATTTCCATACAAATTTACCTAATTTTATGTGTATTTTGTATATTTATTTTCATACAAATTTAAAATATTTTTGTGTATTTTTGTATATAGTTTGATACAAATTTAGGTTATTTTATGTGTATTTTGAATATCTATTAAATATATATACAAAATACATATGAAATTTTTTAAATACGTATAAAAATATATATACAAAATACATATCAAATAATGTAAATTCGTGTCAAAATAAATAAACGAAATATCATGAAAAGAATGTGTATTTGTATGAAAATAGATAATAGATAATAAATTAGTATAAAATATATATGCAAGATATACATTAAATAATGTAAATATGTATAAAAAAAAGTATATACAAAAAACAAATAGAATAATGTAAAATCGTATCAAAATAAATACACCGAATATCAATAAAATAATGTAAATTTGTATGAAAATAAAGATGCAAAATTCCCATAAAATAGCGCATTTCTCATAAAAATATATATACCAAAATACATAATTTTTTTAATTTGTATTGAAATAAATATACAAAATGCACATACAATAAGGTAAATTTGTATTGAAAGAGATATGCAAAAATACATATAAAACAATGTAAATTTGTTTCAAAATATATATACGAATACATATAAAAAAACGTAGATTTCTATAAAATTATATATACAAAATACACATAAAATTAAGTAAATACGAATAAAAAAATGTATTCAAAATACACATAAAATAATGGAACTTCGAATTAAAATAAATAAAAAAAATACCAATAAAAGAATGTGTATTTGGATAAATATAAATATACAAAATACACATACAAAATAAACATGAAATAAGATAGATTATTTTGTAATAAAATATATGTGCAAAATACACATACAATAATGTAAATTTATATGAAAATATATATACAAATACACATAAAATACCATGAATTTGTATAAATATATATATTCAAAATAAATATTAAATAATGTAAGAGCGTATAAAATTATATATACAAAGTACATATAAAATTAAAATTAAGATGCAAAATACCTATAAAATAACGCTTTTTTTTTAAACTATTGATACCAAAATACACATAAAATATTTGAAATTGTATTAAAATAAATATTCAAAATGCACATACAATAAGGTAAATTTATATTGAAATAGATATGCAAAATACATATAAAATAATGTAAATTTGTCTCAAAATACATATACGAATACACATAAAACAACGTAGATTTCTATAATAATACATATACAAAATACACATAAAATTAAGTAAATACGTATAAAAAATGTATACAAAATACACATAAAATAATGTAAACTCGTATAAATGTAAATAAACAATATACCAATAAAAGAATGTGTATTTGTATAAATATAAATATACAAAATGCACATAAAATAACGTAAATTTATATAAAACTATATACATAAAATAAAGCAAATTTCTATAAAAATATATGTACAAAAATGAACATTAGATAAATTTGCATAAAAATATATATACAAAACACACATTAGATAATGTAAATGAGTGTAAAAATATGTATACAAAATACCTATGAAATAATCTAAATTCGTATCGAATTAAATTAAGAAATACCAATAAAATAATGTAATTTTGGATGAAAATATATATACAAAATACACATAAAATAACCTAAATACAAATACAAATATACACATAAAATAATTTAAAATTGAATGAAATAAATATACAAAATAAACATAAAATAAGGTAAATTTGTTATGAAATATATGAAAAAATACACATAAAATAATATAAATTTGTATGAAAATATATATACAAATACACATTAAATAACATGAATTTGTATGAAATTTGTATCAAAATATATACTTATACACACAATAAAATAACGTAATTTTTTTATGAAAATGTATATACAAAATACACATAAAATAATTTAAATACGTAGAAAAATATATATACAAAAAACACATCAAATAATGTAAATATGTATGAAAATATATAAACAAATACACATAAAATAATGTAAATTTGGATAAAATATATATACAAAATGAACATATATATATACAAAATGAACATTAAATAATGTAAATATATATATAAAAAAATATATACAAAAAACACATAGAATAATGTTCAATCGTATCAAAATAAATAAAGAGAATATCAATAAAATAATGTAAATTTGTATGAAAATAAAGATGCAAAATATCCATATAATAACGCATATTTGCATAAAAATATATATACAAAAAGACATATAAAATAATTAAATTTGTATTAAAATAAATATACAAAATGAACGTACAATAAAGTAAATTTGTATTGAAATAGATATGCAAAATACATATTAATAATGTAAATTTGTATCAAAATATATATACGAATATTCATAAAATAGAGTAAATTTCTATGAAAATATAGATAGAAAACAGATATACAAAATACACATATAACTAGTTAAATTTATATTTAAATACATGTACAAAAAACACATAAAATAATGTAGATTTGTATGAAATGAAAACAAATACATTTTATATAAAATATATATACAAAATACACATAGAATAATGTAAAATCATATCTAAATAAATACACAGAATATCAATAAAATAATGTAAATTTGTATGAAAATAAAGATGCAAAATACCAATAAAATAAAGCATATTTTTTTATAAAAATACATATACAAAAATACACATAGATTAATCAAATTTGTATTAAAATTAATATACAAAATGCACATACAATAAGGTAAATTTGTATTAAAAAAATATGCAAAATACACATAAAACAATGTAAATTTGTTGCAAAATATAGATACGAATACACATAAAATAACGCATATTTCTATAGAAATATATATACAAAATACACTTGAAATAATGTAAATACGTATAAAAATATATATACAAAATACACATTAAATAATGTTAATTCGTGTCAAAATAAATAAACAAAATATCATGAAAAGAATGTGTATTTGTATGAAAGTAGATATACAAAATACATATAAAATAATCTAAATTTGTATAAAACTGTATACAAAAATACACAAAAATAATTTAAACTTGTATGAAAATAAATATACAAAAAAACATATAAAAATAGGTAAATTTGTATTGAAATGCATATACAAAATACACATAAAATAATGTAAATTTGAATGAAAATATATAAACATATAGACTTAAAATAACGTAAATTTGTATCAAATATATATACAAAAAAAACATTAAATAATGTAAATATGTATAAAAAAATATATACAAAACACAAATAAAATAATGTAAAATCGTATCAAAATAAATACAGAAAATATTAATAAAATAATGTAAATTTGTATGAAAATTAAGATGCAAAATACCCTTAAAATAACGCATTTTTTATAAAAATATATATACGAAAAAACATAAAATATTTGATTTTGTATTAAAATAAATAGATATACAAAATACACATAAAATAAGCTAAATTTGAATTGAAATATATATACAAAATACATAAAATAATGTAAATTTGTATCAAAATACCTATACAAATACACATATAATAACGTAAATTTGTATAAAAATATATAAACAAAATACACATTAAATAATGTAAATACGTATAAAAAAATGTAAAAATACACAAATAATCATGTAATTCGTATCAAAATAAATAGACAAAATACCAATAAAATAATGTAAATTTCTATGAGAAAACATATACAAAATACACATAAGTAACGCAAATATCAATAAAAATATATATAATATAATATATTTTTATACATATATAAAATATTTAATGTATATTTTGTATATATATATTTTATCCAAATTTACATGATTTTATATGTATTTGTTTATATATTTTCATACAAATTTACATTATTTTATGTGAGTTTTGTATATGTATTTCAATTCAAATTTGCCTAACTTTATGTGTATTTTGCATATCTATTTTCAAACAAATTTAGATTATTTTTGTGTATTTTTGTATATATTTTTATACAAATTTTAGTTATTTTATTTGTTTTTTGTATATATATTTTCCTACAAATATACATTCTTTTATTGGAATTTTGTGTATTTAATTTTTTACGAATTTATATTATTTTATGTGTATTTTGTATATATATTTTTCTACGAATTTAAACTATTTTATGTGTATTTTATATATACATTTTCATAAAAATTTACGTTATTTTATTGTGTGTATTCGTATATATTTTGAAACATTTTATACAAATTCATGTTATTTTATGCGTATTTGTATATATATTTTCATACAAATTTATATTATTTTATGTGTATTCTTACATATATTTTATTACAAATTTACCTTATTTTATGTTTATTTTGTATATTTATTTCATTCAATTTTAAATTATTTAATGTGTATATTTGTATTTGTATTTAGGTTATTTTATGTGTGTTTTCTATATATATTTTCATCCAAAATTACATTATTTTATTGTTATTTTCTTAATTTAACTCGATACGATTTTAGATTATTTCATAGGTATTTTGTATACATATTTTTATACTCATTTACATTATCTAATGTGTGTTTTGTATATATTTTTTATGCAAACTAATTTTATCTGCATTTTTGTACATATATTTTTATAGAAACTTAAAACGTTATTTTATGTGTATTTTGTATATGTTTTCTCATACAAATTTACATTATTTAATTAGTTTTTTGTTTATTTATTTTGATACGAATGACTTGATTATTGGTGTATTTTGTAAATATTTTTTTATACGTATTTACATTACTTAATCTGTATTTTGTTTATATATTTTTTTTACAAGTTTACGTTATTATAATGTGTATTTGTTAAAAATATTTTGAAACGAATTTACTTTATTTTATGTATTTTGTATATATATTTCAATTCAAATTTAGCTTATTTTGTGTGTATTTTGTATATCTATTTTCATGCAAATTTAATTACTTCTGTGTATTTTTGTATATAGTTTTATACAAATTTACGTTATTTTATGTGCATTTTGTATATTTATATTTATACAAATACACATTCTCTTATTGGTATTTATACGAATTTACATTATTTTATGTGTATTTTGTATACATTTTTGATTCGTATTTACTTAATTTTATTTGTATTTTGTATATATATATATATATATATATATATATATTTATATATATATATATATATATATATATATCTATATATATATATATATATATATATATATATATATATATATATATATATATATATATATATATATATATCTCTTGTTTTTTATGTGTTTTTGTATATATATTTTGAAACAAATTTACATTGTTTTATATGTTTTTTGCATATCTATTTCAATACAAATTTACCTTATTGTATGTGCATTTTGTAAATTTATTTTAATACAAATTCAAATATTTTATGTGTATTTTGGTATATATAATTTTTAAAAAAATGCGTTATTTTATAGGTATTTTGCATCTTAGTTTTCATACAAATGTACATTATTTTATTAATATTCTGTGCATATATTTTGATACGATTTTATATTATACTATTTGTGTTTTGTATATATTTTTTTATACGTATTTTCATTATTTAATGTGTATTTTTTATATATATTTTATACAAATTAACGTCATTTTAAGTGTATTTGTTTATATAATTTCATTCAAATTTACATTATTTTAAGTGTATTTTGTATATGTATTTCAATACAAATTTACCTAATTTTATGTGTATTTTGTAAATTTATTTTCATACAAATTTAAATTATTTTTGTGTTTTTTTGTATATACATATAGAGTAAATTTCTATGAAAATATATTTTTAAAATACATATAAAATTATGTAAATAAGTATAAAAATATATATATCAAATACACCTAAAAAATGAAAATTCGTATCAAAATAAATAAACAAAATTCCGATAAAAGAACGTACATTTGTAGGAAAATAAATATACAAAATACACATAAAATTACGAAAATTTGAATAAAAATATATACAAAAAAAAAAAAATCAATTTGTATGAAAATAGATATACAAAATACACATATAATTAGTTAAATTTGTATTTAAATACATGTACAAAATACACATAAAATAATGTAAATTTGTATGAAATGAAAACAAATTCACATAAAATAACGTACATTTGTATAAAATATATATACAAAATATACATAGAATAATGTAAAATCGTATCAAAATAAATACACAGAATATCAATAAAATAATGTAATTCTGTATGAAAATAAAGAGGCAAAATACCCATAAAATAAAGAATATTTTTTTAAAAATACATATACAAGAATACACATAGAAAAATTAAATTTGTATTAAAATTAATATACAAAATGCACGTACAATAAGGGAAATTTGTATTGAAAAAATATACAAAATGCACATAAAACAATGTATATTTGTTTCAAAATATATATACGAATACACATAAAATAACGTATATTTCTATAGAAATATATATACAAAATACACATGAAATGACGTAAATACACAAAAATAATTTAAATTTGTATAAAAATATATATGCAAAATACACATAAAACTAGTTAAATTTCTATTGAAATACATATACAAAATACACATAAAATAATGTAAATTTGAATGAAAATATATAAACAAATACACTTAAAATAACGTAAATTTGTATGAAATATATATAGAAAATACACATTAAATAATGTAAATATGTATAAAAAAATATATACAAAACACAAATAGAATAATGTAAAATAGTATCAAAATAAATACACAGAATATTAATAAAATAATGTAAATTTGTATGAAAATAAAGATACAAAATACCCATAAAACAACGCATTTTTTATGAAAATATATATACCAAAATACACATAAAATATTTAAATTTTTATTACAATAAATATACAAAATGACATACAATAAGGTAAATTTGTATTGAAATAGATATGCAAAATACACATACAACAATGTAAATTTGTTTCAAAATATATATACGAATACACATAAAATAACGTAGATTTCTATAAAAAATATATATACAAAATACACATAAAATGAAGTAAATACGTATAAGAAAATGTATACAAAATACACATAAAATAATGTAAACTCGTATCAAAATAAATAAACTAAATACCAATAAAAGAATGTTTACTTGTATAAATATAAATATACAAAATACACATAAAATAACGTAAAATTGTATAAAACTATATACAAAAATAAACAAAAATAATTAAATTTGTATGAAAATAGATATACAAAAGACACATAAAATAAACTAAATTTGAATTGAAATAAATATAGAAAATACATAAAATAATGTAAATTTGTATCAAAATATATATTCAAATATACATATATTAAAATTAATATACAAAATGCGTATATAATAAGGTAAATTTGTATTGAAAAAATATGCAACATACACGTTTACTCATACAAATTTATATTATTTTATTGGCATTTTGTTTATTTATTTTGATACGAATTATATGATTATATGTGTATTTTGTACATATTTTTTTATACGTATTTACATTATTTAATGTGTATTTTGTTTATATATTTTCATACAAATTTACGTTATTATATGTGTATTTGTATAAATATTTTGAAACAAATTTACTTTATTTCATGTATTTTGTATATATATTTCAATTCAAATTTAGCTTATTTTGTGTGTATTTTGTATATATTTTCATACAAATTTAATTACTTCTGTGTATTTTTGTATATAGTTTTATATAAAGTTACGTTATTTTATGTACATTTTGTATATTTATATTTATACAAATACACATTCTTTTATTGGTATTTTGTTTATTTATTTTGATACGAATTTACATTATTTTATATGTATTTTGTATACATTTTTTTATAAGTATTTACTTCATTTCATGTGTATCTTGTATATATATTTTTATAGAAATCTACGTTATTATATGAGTATTCGTATATATATTTTGAAACAAATTTACATTGTTTTATATGTATTTTGCATATCTATTTCAATACAAATTTACCTTATTGTATGTGTTTTTTCTATATTTATTTTAATACAAAATAATTTTTTGATGTGTATTTTGGTATATATATTTTTATAAATAAAAAAAATGCGTTATTTTATGGGTATTTTGCTTCTTTATTTTCATACAAATTTACATTATTTTATTAATATTCTGTGTATTTATTTTGATACGATTTTACATTATTCTATTTGTGTTTTGTACATATTTTTTTATACAAATTTACGTTATTTCAAGTGTATTTGTTTATGTATTTTCATTCAAATTTACATTATTTTATGTGTATTTTGTGTATGTATTTTAATACAAATTTACCTAATTTTATGTGTATTTTGTATATTTATTTTCATACAAATTTAAAATATTTTTGTGTATTTTTGTATATAGTTTGATACAAATCTAGGTTATTTTATGTGTATTTTGTATATCTATTTTCATACAAATACACATTCTTTTATTGATATTTTGTTTATTTATTTTGACGCGAATTTTATGTGAATTTGTTTTCATTTCATACAAATTTACATTATTTTATGTGTATTTTGTACATGTATTTAAATACAAATTTAACTAATTATATGTGTATTTTGTATATCTATTTTCATACAAATTGAAATTATTTTTTTTGTTTTTTTGTATATATTTTTTTCAAATTTTCGTAATCTTATAAAAATATATATACCAAAATACACATAAAATATTTAAATTTGCATTGAAATAAATATACAAAATGCACATACAATAAGGTAAATTTGTATTGAAAGAGATATGCAAAAATACATATAAAACAATGTAAATTTGTTTCAAAATATATATACGAATACAAATAAAAAAACGTATATTTCTATAAAAATATATATACAAAATACACTTAATATTAAGTAAATACGTTTAAAAAAATGTATACAAAATACACATAAAATAATGTAAATTCGAATTAAAATAAATAAACAAAATACCAATAAAAGAATGTGTATTTGGATAAAGATAAATATACAAAATACACATACAAAATAAACATAAAATTAGGTAGATTTGTAAAAAAATATATGTACAAAATACACATAAAATAATGTAAATTTATATAAAAATATATATACATATACACATAAAATACCATGAATTTGTATTAAAATATATATTCAAAATAAATATTAAATAATGTAAAAGCGTTTAAAAATATATATACAAATACAGATACAAAAATACACATCGAATAATTAAATTTGTATTAAAATTAATATACAAAATGCGTATATAATAAGGTAAATTTGTATTGAAAAAATATGCAACATACACGTTTACTCATACAAATTTATATTATTTTATTGGTATTTTGTTTATTTATTTTGATACGAATTACATGATTATATGTGTATTTTGTACATATTTTTTATACGTATTTACATTATTTAATGTGTATTTTGTTTATATATTTTCATACAAATTTACGTTATTATGTGTATTTGTATAAATATTTTGATACAAATTTACTTTATTTCATGTATTTTGTATATATATTTCAATTCAAATTTAGCTTATTTTGTGTGTATTTTGTATATATTTTCATACAAATTTAATTACTTCTGTTTATTTTTGTATACTGTTTTATATAAATTTACGTTATTTTATTTTAATTATTTATATTTATATTTATACAAATACTTATTCTTTTATTGGTATTTTGTTTATTTATTTTGATACGAATTTACATTATTTTATGTTTTTTGTATTCATTTTTTTATACGTATTTACTTCATTTTATGTGTATTTTGTATATATATTTTTATAGAAATCTACGTTATTTTATGTGTATTCGTATATATATTTTGAAACAAATTTACATTGTTTTATATGTATTTTGCATATCTATTTCAATACAAATTTACCTTATTGTATGTGTTTTTTGTATATTTATTTTAATACAAATTTAATTTTTTGATGTGTATTTTGGTATATATATTTTTATAAATAAAAAAAAATGCGTTATTTTATGGGTATTTTCCTTCTTTATTTTCATACAAATTTACATTATTTTATTAATATTCTGTGTATTTATTTTGATACGATTTTACGTTATTCTATTTGTGTTTTGTACATTTTTTTTATACAAATTTACGTTATTTTAAGTGTATTTGTTTATGTATTTTCATTCAAATTTACATTATTTTATATGTATTTTGTGTATGTATTTCAATACAAATTTACCTAATTTTATGTGTATTTTGTATATTTATTTTCATACAAATTTAAAATATTTTTGTGTATTTTTGTATATAGTTTGATACAAATTTAGGTTATTTTATGTGTATTTTGTATATCTATTTTCATACAAATACACATTCTTTTATTGGTATTGTGTTTATTTATTTTGACGCGAATTTTATGTGAATTTGTTTTCATTTCATACAAATTTACATTATTTTATGTGCATTTTGTACATGTATTTAAATACAAATTTAACTAATTATATGTGTATTTTTTATATCTATTTTCATACAAATTGAAATTTATTTTTTTGTTTTTTTGTATATATTTTTATTCAAATTTTCGTAATCTTATAAAAATATATATACCAAAATACACATAAAATATTTAAATTTGCATTGAAATAAATATACAAAATGCACATACAATAAGGTAAATTTGTATTGAAAGAGATATGCAAAAATACATATAAAACAATGTAAATTTGTTTCAAAATATATATACGAATACAAATAAAAAAACGTATATTTCTATAAAAATATATATACAAAATACACTTAATATTAAGTAAATACGTATAAAAAAATGTATACAAAATACACATAAAATAAAGTAAATTCGAATTAAAATAAATAAACAAAATACCAATAAAAGAATGTGTATTTGGATAAATATAAATATACAAAATACACATACAAAATAAACATAAAATAAGGAAGATTTGTAAAAAAATATGTAAAATACACATAAAATAATGTAAATTTATATAAAATATATATAAATACAAATACATAAAATACCATGAATTTGTATAAAAATATATATTCAAAATAAATATTAAATAATGTAAAAGCGTATAAAAATATATATACAAATACAGATACAAAAATACACATCGAATAATTAAATTTGTATTAAAATTAATATACAAAATGCGTATATAATAAGGTAAATTTGTATTGAAAAAATATGCAACATACACGTTTACTCATACAAATTTATATTATTTTATTGGTATTTTGTTTATTTATTTTAATACGAATTACATGATTATATGTGTATTTTGTACATATTTTTTATACGTATTTACATTATATAATGTGTATTTTGTTTATATATTTTCATACAAATTTACGTTATTATATGTGTATTTGAATAAATATTTTGATACAAATTTACTTTATTTCATGTATTTTGTATATATCTTTCAATTCAAATTTAGCTTATTTTGTGTGTATTTTGTATATATTTTCATACAAATTTAATTACTTCTGTGTATTTTTGTATATAGTTTTATATAAATTTACGTTATTTTATTTGTATTTTGTATATTTATATTTATACAAATACACATTCTTTTATTGGTATTTTGTTTATTTATTTTGATACGAATTTACATTATTTTATGTGTTTTTTGTATACATTTTTTTATACGTATTTACTTCATTTTATGTGTATTTTGTATATATATTTTTATAGAAATCTACGTTATTTTATGTATGTTCGTATATATATTTTGAAACAAATTTATATTGTTTTATATGTATTTTGCATAGCTATTTTAATACAAATTTACCTTATTGTATGTGTTTTTTGTATATTTATTTTAATACAAATTTAATTTTTTGATATGTATTTTGGTATATATATTTTTATAAATAAAAAAAATGCGTTATTTTATGGGTATTTTGCTTCTTCATTTTCATACAAATTTACTTTATTTTATTAATATTCTGTGTATTTATTTTGATACGATTTTACATTATTCTATTTGTGTTTTGTACATATTTTTTTTATACAAATTTACGTTATTTTAAGTGTATTTGTTTATGTATTTTTATTCAAATATACATTATTTTATGTGTATTTTGTGTATGTATTTCAGTACAAATTTACTTAATTTTATGTGTAATATGTATATATATTTTAATACAAATTTAAAATATTTTTGTTTATTTTTGTATATAGTTTGATACAAATTTAGGTTATTTTATGTGTATTTTGTATATCTATTTTCATACAAATACACATTCTTTTATTAATATTTTGTTTATTTATTTTGACGCGAATTTTATGTGAATTTGTTTTCATTTCATACAAATTTATATTATTTTATGTGTATTTTTTACATGTATTTAAATACAAATTTAACTAATTATATGTGTATTTTGTATATCTATTTTCAAACAAATTGAAATTATTTTTTTTATTTTTTGTATATATTTTTATTCAAATTTTCGTAATCTTATAAAAATATATATACCAAAAAACACATAAAATATTTAAATTTGCATTGAAATAAATATACAAAATGCACATACAATAAGGTAAATTTGTATTGAAAGAGATATGCAAAAATACATATAAAACAATGTAAATTTGTTTCAAAATATATATACGAATACAAATAAAAAAACGTAGATTTCTATAAAAATATATATACAAAATACACGTAAAATTAAGTGAATACGTATAAAAAAAATGTATACAAAATACATATAAAATAATGTAAATTCGAATTAAAATAAATAAACAAAATACCAATAAAAGAATGTGTATTTGGATAAATTTAAATATAAAATACACATACAAAATAAACATAAAATAAGGTAGATTTGTAAAAAAATATATGTACAAAATACACATAAAATAATGTAAATTTATATAAAAATATATATATACAAATACACATAAAATACCATGAATTTGTATAAAAATATATATTCAAAATAAATATTAAATAATGTAAAAGCGTATAAAAATATATATACAAAGTACATATAAAATAATGTAAATTCGTATCAATATAAATCAACAAAACACCAATAAAATAATATATATTTGAATGAAAATAAATTTACAAAATACACATAACATAACTAAAATTTGTATTAAAATATATACAAAAATACATAGAAATAATTTGAGTTTGTATGAAAATAGATATACAAAATACACATAAAACTAGGTAAATTTCTTTTGAAATGTATATACAAAATACCCATAAAATATTGTAAATTTGTGTCAAAATATATAAGCAAATACGCATAAAATAACGTAAATTTGTATGAAAAATATTTACAAAATACACATAGAATAATATCAATTCGTATCAAAATGAATGAGCAGAATATCAATAAAATAATGTAAATTTGTATGAAAATAAAGATGCAAAATACCAAAAAAATAAAACATATGTTTATACAAATAGAGATACAAAAATACACATCGAATAATTAAATTTGTATTAAAATTAATATAAAAAAATTCGTATATAATAAGGTAGATTTGTATTGAAAAAATATGCAACATACACGTTTACTCATACAAATTTATATTATTTTATTGGTATTTTGTTTATTTATTTTGATACGAATTACATGATTATATGTGTATTTTGTACATATTTTTTATACGTATTTACATTATTTAATGTGTATTTTGTTTATTTATTTTCATACAAATATACGTTATTATATGTGTATTTGTATAAATATTTTGATACAAATTTACTTTATTTCATGTATTTTGTATATATATTTCAATTCAAATTTAGCTTATTTTGTGTGTATTTTGTATATATTTTCATACAAATTTAATTACTTCTGTGTATTTTTGTATATAGTTTTATATAAATTTACGTTATTTTATGTGTATTTTGTATATTTATATTTATACAAATACACATTCTTTTATTGGTATTTTGTTTATTTATTTTGATACGAATTTACATTATTTTATGTGTTTTTTGTATACGTTTTTTTATACGTATTTACTTCATTTTATGTGTATTTTGTATATATATTTTTATAGAAATCTACGTTATTTTATGTGTATTCGTATATATATTTTGAAACAAATTTACATTGTTTTATATGTATTTTGCATATTTATTTCAATACAAATTTACCTTATTGTATGTGTTTTCTGTATATTTATTTTAATACAAATTTAATTTTTTGATGTGTATTTTGGTATATATATTTTTATAAATAAAAAAAAATGCGTTATTTTATGGGTATTTTGCTTCTTTATTTTCATACAAATTTACATTATTTTATTAATATTCTGTGTATTTATTTTGATACGATTTTACATTATTCTATTTGTGTTTTGTACATATTTTTTTATACAAATTTACGTTATTTTAAGTGTCTTTGTTTATGTATTTTCATTCAAATTTACATTATTTTATGTGTATTTTGTGAATGTATTTTCATACAAATTTAAAATATTTTTGTGTATTTTTGTATATAGTTTGATACAAATTTAGGTTATTTTATGTGTATTTTGTATATATATTTTCATACAAATACACATTCTTTTATTGATATTTTGTTTATTTATTTTGACGCGAATTTACATTATTTAATTTGTATTTTGTATATATATTTTTATACGTATTTACATCATTTCATGTGTATTTTGTATGGTATTAAACAAATTTATATTATTTAATGTGTATTTTGTATATATATATTTATACAAATACACATTCTTTTATTGGTATTTTGTTTATTTATTTTGATACTAATTTATATTATTTTATGTGTATTTTGTATACATTTTTTATACGTATTTACTTAATTTTATGTGTATTTTGTATACATTTTTTTATAGAAAGCTACCTTATTTCATGTGTATTCGTATATATATTTTGAAACAAATTTACATTGTTTATATGTATTTTGCATATCTATTTTTGTGTATTCTGTATTTATTTTTGTTATGCATAGAATAATGTAAAATCGTATCAAAATAGGTACACAGAATATCAATAAAATAATTTAAATTTGTATGAAAATAAAGATGCAAAATACCCATAAGATAAAGCATATTTTTTTAAAAAAATACATATACAAAAATACACATAGAATAATTAAATTTGTATTAAAATTATTATACAAAATGCACACATACAACAAGGTAAATTTGTATTGAAAAAAAAAACGCAAAATACAAATAAAACAGTGTAAATTTGTTTCAAAATATATATACGAATACACATAAAATAACGTAGATTTCTATAGAAATATATACACAAAATACACATGAAATTATGTAAATACGTATAAAAATATATATATAAAATACATATTAAGTAATGTAAATTCGTGACAAAATAATAAACAAAATATCATGAAAAGAATGTGTATTTGTATGAAAATAAATAATAGATAATAAATTTGTATGTAATATATATGCAAGATACACATTAAATAATGTAAATATGTATAAAAAATATATATACAAAAAACAAATAGAATAATGTAAAATCGTATCAAAATAAATACACCGAATATTAATAAAATAATGTAAATTTGTATGAAAATAAAGATGCAAAATTCCCATCAAATAGCGCATTTCTTATAAAAATATATATACCAAAATACACATAAAATATTTAAATTTGTATTGAAATAAATATACAAAATGCACATACAATAAGGTAAACTTCTGTTGAAAGAGATATGCAAAAATACATATAAAAAATTGTAAATTTGTTTCTAAATATATATACGAATACACATAAAATAACGTAGATTTCTATAAAAATATATATACAAAATACATATAAAATTAGGTAAATACGTATAAAAAAATGTAAACAAAATACACATAAAATAATATAAATTCGAAACAAAATAAATAAACAAAATACCAATAAAAGAATGTGTATTTGTTCTGTGTATTTTTGTATATAGTTTTATACAAATTTACGATATTTTATGTGTATTTTGTATATATATATTTATACAAATACACATTCTTTTACTGGTATTTTGTTCATTTATTTTGATACGATTTTTATGTGTATTTTGTATTCATTTTTTTATACGTATTTACTTCATTTTATGTGTATTTTGTATATATTTTTTTTAGAAATCAACGTTATTTTATGTGTATTCGTTAATATATTTTGAAACAAATTTACATTGTTTTATATGTATTTTGCATATCTATTTCAATACAAATTTACCTTACAGTATGTGCATTTTTTATATTTATTTTAATACAAATTTTAATATTTTATGTGTATTTTGGTATATATATTTTTATAAAAAATGCGTTATTTTATGGCTATTTTGCATCTTTATTTTCATACAAATTTACATTATTTAATTAATATTCTGTGTATTTATTTTGATACGATTTTACATTATTCTATTTGTGTTTTGTATATATTTTTTTTATAGATATTTACATTATTTAATTAGTATTTTGTATATATATTTCATACAAATTTACGTTATTTTAAGTGTATATGTTTATATATTTTCATTCAAATTTCCATTATTTTATGTGTATTTTGTATATGTATTTCAATACAAATTTACCTAATTTTATGTGTATTTTGTATATTTATTTTCATACAAATTTAAATTATTTTTGAGTATTTTTGTATATAGTTTTATACAAACTTAGGTTATTTTATGAGTATTTTGTATATCTATTTTCATACAAATACACATTCTTTTATTGATATTTTGTTTATTTATTTTGACGAGAATTTAAATTATTTAATGTGTATTTTGTATATATATATATATATATTTTATACGTATTTACATCATTTCATGTGTATTTTGTATATATATTTCTATAGAAATCTACGTTATTTTATGTGTATTCGTATATAGATTTTTAAACAAATTTACGCTTTAATGTGCATTTAGTATATTTTTTCAATACAAATTTACCTTATTGTACGTGCATTTTGTATATTAATTTTAATACAAATTTAATTATTCTATGTGTATTTTTGTATATGTATTTTTAAAAAAATATGCTTTATTTTATGGGTATTTTGCATCTTTATTTTCATACAAAATTACATTATTTTATTGATATTCTGTGTATTTATTTTGATACGATTTTACATTATTCTATGTGTATTTTGTATATATTTTTCTTTTAATTTAGCTTATTTTATGTGTATTTTGTATATATATTTATTTTAATACAAAATCAAATATTTTATGTTTATTCGTATATATATTTTTATAAAAAATGCGTTATTTTATGGGTATTTTGCATCTTAATTTTCATACTAATTTACATTATTTTATTAATATTTTCTGTATTTATTTTGATACGATTTTACATTATTTTATTTGTGTTTTGTATATATATTTTTTTTACATATTTACATTATTTAATGTGTTTTTTGTATATATATTTGATACAAGTTTACGTTATTTTAAGTCTATATGTTTATATATTTTCATTCAAATTTACATTATTTTATGTGTATTTTGTATATGTATTTCAATACAAATTTACCTAATTTTATATGTTTTTTGTATATCTATTTTCATACAAGTTTAAATTATTTTTCTGTATTTTTTTTTTAGTTTTATACAAATTTAGGTTATTTTATGTGTATTTTGTATATCTATTTTCATACAAATACACATTCTTTTCATGATATTTTGTTTATTTATTTTGACACGAATTAACATTATTTAATGTGTATTTTGTATATATATTTTTAAACGTATTTACATTATTTCAAGTGTATTTTGTAAATATATTTCTATAGAAATCTGCGTTATTTTATGTGTATTCGTATATATATTTTGAAACAAATTTACATTGTTTTATGTGTATTTTGCATATTTTTTCAATACAAATTTATCTTATTGTATGTGCATTTTGTATATTAATTTTAATACAAATTTGATTAATCTATGTGTATTTTTGTATATGTATTTTTATAAAAATATGCTTTATTTTATGGGTATTTTGCATCTTTATTTTCATACAAATCTACATTATTTTATTGATATTCTGTGTATTTATTTTAATATGATTTTATATTATTCTATGTGTATTTTGTATATATATTTTATATAAAATGTATTTGTTTTCATTTCATACAAATCTACATTATTTTATGTGTTTTTTGTACATGTATTTAAATACAAATTTAACTAGTTATATGTGTATTTTGTATATCTATTTTGTATGTATATTTTCATAGAAATTTACTCTATTTTATGAGTATTCGTATATATATTTTGATACAAATTTACACTATTGATGTGTATTTTGAATATCTATTTCAATACAAATTTACTTTATTGTACGTGCATTTTGTATATTTATTTTAATACAAATTTAACTCTTTTATATGTATTTTTGTATATATATTTTTATGCAAATATGCAAATATGCATTATTATATGGATATTTTGCATCTTTATTTTCATACAAATTTACATTATTTTATTGATATTCTCTTTATTTATTTTGACACGATTTAACATTATTCTATGTGTATTTTGTATATTTTTTTTATACATATTTACATTATTTAATGTTCATTTTGTATATATATTTTATCCAAATTTACATTATTTTATATGTATTTGTTTATATATTTTCATACAAATTTACATTATTTTATGTGTTTTTTGTATATATATTTTTTTACGTATTTAAATTATTTTATGTGTATTTTGTATATACATTTTCATAAAAAAATTACGTTATTTTATTGTGTGTATAAGTATATATTTTGATACAAATTTTATACAAATTCATGTTACTTAATGTGTATTTGTATATATATTTTCTTACAAATTTATATTATTTTATGTGTATTTTTTCATATATTTCATTACAAATTTACCTTATTTTATGTTTATTTTGTATATTTATTTCATTCAATTTTAAATTATTTTATGTGTATATTTGTATTTGTATTTAGGTTATTTTATGTGTATTTTGTATATATATTTTCATCCAAAATTACATTATTTTATTGATATTTTCTTAATTTAATTCGATACGAATTTAGATTATTTCATAGGTATTTTGTATACATATTTTTATACTCATTTACATTATCTAAAGTGTGTTTTGTATATATATTTTTATGCAAATTTATTTTATGATCATTTTTGTACATATATTTTTATAAAAATTTGCGTTATAAATTTTATGTATATAGTTTTATATAAATTTACGTTATTTTATGTGCATTTTGTATATTTATATTTATACAAATACACATTCTTTTATTGGTATATTGTTTATTCACATTTATACTAATTTACATTATTTTATGTGTATTTTGTATATATTTTTTTTATAGGTATTTACTTAATATTATGTGTATTTTGTATATGTATTTTTATAGAAATCTACGTTATTTTATGTGTATTCGTATATATATTTTGAAACAAATTTACATTATTTTATATGTATTTTGCATATCTATTTCAATACAAATTTACCTTATTGTATGTGCATTTTGTATATTTATTTTAATACAAATTCAAATATTTTATGTGTATTTTGGTATCAATATTTTTATAAAAAATGCGTTATTTTATAGGTATTTTGCATCTTAATTTTCACACAAATTTACATTATTTTATTAATATTCTGTGTGTATATTTTGATACGATTTTACATTATTCTATTTGTGTATAGTATATATTTTTTTATACATATTTACATTATTTAATGTGTATTTTGATTATATATTTCATACAAATTTACGTTATTATATTATGTGTATTTGTTTATATATTTTCTTTCAAATTTACATTATTTTATATGTATTTTGTATATGTATTTCAATACAAATTAACCTAATTTTATGTGTATTTTGTATATTTCTTTTCATACAAATTTTAATTATTTTTGTGTATTTTTTTATATAGTTTTATACAAATTTAGGTTATTTTATGTACGCATTTACATTATTTAATGTGTGTTTTGTATATATATTTTTATCCAAAGTTACTTTATTTTACGTTCATTTTTGGACATATTTTTATGGAAATTAGCGTTATTTTATATGTATTTGTATATGTTTTCTCATACAAATTTACATTATTTTATTGCTATTTTGTTTATTTAGTTTGATACGAATTACATGATTATATGTGTATTTTGTACATATTTTTTATACGTATTTACATTACTTAATGTGTATTTTGTTTATATATTTTTAAACAAATTTACGTTATTATATGTATTTTTATAAATATTTTGATACAAATTTACATTATTTTATGTATTTTCTATATACATTTCAATTCAAATTTAGCTTATTTTATCTGTATTTTGTATATCTATTTTCATACGAATTTAACAACTTCTGTGTATTTTTGTATATAGTTTTATACAAATTTACGTTATTTTATGTGTATTTTGTATATTTATATTTATACAAATACACATTCTTTTATTGGTATTTTGTTTATTTATTTTGATACGAATTTACATTATTTTATGTGTATTTTGTATACATTTTCTTATACGTATTTACTTCATTTTATGTGTATTTTGTATATATATTTTTATACAAATCTACGTTATTTTATGTGTATTCGTATATATATTTTGAAACAAATTTACATTGTTTTATATGTATTTTGCATATATATTAAATACAGATTTACCTTATTGTATGTGTATTTAGTATATTTATTTTAATAAAAATTAATTTTTTCATGTGTATTTTGGTATATATATTTTTATAAAAAAATGCGTTATTTAATGGGTATTTTGCATCTTTATTTTCATACAAATTTACTTTGTTTTATTAATATTCAGTGTATTTATTTTGATACGATTTTACATTATTCTATTTGTGTTTTGTATATATTTTTTTATACATATTTACATTATTTAATGTGTATTTTGTATATTTTAAAACAATTTTACGTTATTTTATGCGCATCTGTTAAAATATTTTGATACAAATTTACATTATTTTATGTATTTTGTATATATATTTTAATACAAATTTAGTTTATTTTATGTATATTTTGTATATCTATTTTCATTCGTATCAAAATAAATAAACAAAATAGCAAAAAAATAGTGTAAATTTGTATTAGAAAACATATACAAATACACATAAAATAACGCAAATTTCTAAAAAAAAATATGTACAAAAATGCACATAAAATAAAGTAAATATGCATAAAAATATATATACAAAACACACATCAAATAATGTAAATGCGTACATAAAATAACCTAAATTTGTATAAAACTATATACAAAAATACACAAAATTTTTAAAAATTTGTATGAAAAGAAATATACAAAATACACATAAAATTAGGTAAATTTGTATTGAAATACATATACAAAATACACATGAAATTATGTAAATACGTATAAAAATATATATACAAAATACATATCTAGGTAAATTCGTGTCAAAATAAATAAACAAAATATCATGAAAAGAATGTGTATTTGCATGAAAATAAATAATAGATAATAAATTTGTATGAAATATATATGCAAGATACACATTAAATAATGTAAATATGTAAAAAAAATATATATACAAAAAACAAATAGAATAATGTGAAATCGTAACAAAATAAATACACAGAATATTAATAAAATAATGTAAATTTGTATGAAAATAAAGATGCAAAATTCCCATCAAATAGCGCATTTCTTATAAAAATATATATACCAAAATACACATAAAATATTTAAATTTGTATTGAAATAAATATACAAAATGCATATACAATAAGGTAAGCTTGTATTGAAAGAGATATGCAAAAATACATATAAAACAATGTAAATTTGTTTCAAAATATATATACGAATACACATAAAATAACAAAGATTTCTATAAAAATATATATACAAAATACACATAAATTTAAGTAAATACGTATAAAAATAGATATACAAAATACACATAGAATCAAAATACACATAAAATATCGTAAATTTATATAAAACTATATACAAAAATACACAGAAGTAATTAAATTTGTATAAAAATATATACAAAATACACACAAAATAAGCTAAATTTGAATTGAAATATATACAAAATACATGAAATAAATGAAATTTGTATCAAAATATTTATACAAATACACATATAATAACGTAAATTTGTATGAAAATATATAAACAAAATACACATTAAATAATGTAAATATGTATAAAAAATATACAAAATACATATAATCATGTAATTCGTATCAAAATAAATAAACAAAATACCAATAAAATAATATACATTTGTATGAGTAAACGTGTATAAATATAAATGTACAAAATACACATACAAAATAAACATAAAATAAGGTAAATTTGTAATGAAATATATGAACAAAATACACATAAAATAATGTAAATTTATATGAATATATATATATATATATATATATATATATATATATATATATATATATATATATATATATATATATATATATATATATATATATATATATATATATATATATATATATATATATATATATATACAAATACACATAAAATACCATGAATTTGTATAAAATTATATATTCAAAATAAATATTAAATAATGTAAATGCGTATAGAAATATATATAAAAAGTACATATAAAATAATGTAAATTCGTATCAATATAAATCAACAAAATATCAATAAAATAATATATATTTGAATGAAAACAGATTTACAAAATACACATAACATAACTAAAATTTGTATTGAAATATATACAAAAATACATATAAATAATTTGAGTTTGTATGAAAATAGATATTCAAAATACACATAAAACTAGGTAAATTTCTTTTGAAATATATATACAAAATACCCATAAAATATTGTAAATTTGTGTCAAAATATATAAACAAATACACATAAAATAACGTAAATTTGTATGAAAAATATATACAAAATACACATAGAATAATGTCAAATCGTATCAAAATGAATGAGCAGAATATCAATAAAATAACGTAAATTTTGTATGAAAATAAAGATGCAAAATACCCATAAAATAAAGCATATTTTTATAAAAATACATATACAAAAATACACATAGAATAATTAAATTTGTATTAAAATTAATATACAAAATCCATATACAATAAGGTAAATTTGTATTAAAAAAATATGTAAAATACACATAAAAGTGTAAATTCGTTTAAAAATCTATATACGAATACACATAAAATACAAATTTACGTTATTTTATGTGTATTTTGTATATTTATATTTATACAAATACACATTCTTTTATTGGTATTTTGTTTATTTATTTTGATACGAATTTACATTATTTTATGTGTATTTTGTATGCATTTGTTTATACGTATTTACTTCTTTTTATGTGTATTTTGTATATATTTTTTATAGAAATCTACGTTATTTTGTGTGTATTCGTATATATATTTTGAAACAAATTTACATGGGTATTTTGCATATCTATTTCAATACAAATTTACCTTATTGTATGTGCATTTTGTATATTTATTTTAATAGAAATTCAAATATTAGATGTGTATTTTGGTATATATATTTTTATAAAAAAATGCGTTTCTTTATGGGTATTTTGCATCTTAATTTACATACAAATTTACATTATTTTATTAAGATTCTGCGTATTTATTTTGATACTATTTTACATTATTCTATTTGTGTTTTGTATATATATTTTTTTATACATATTTACATAATTTAATGTGTATTTTTTATATATATTTTATACAAATTTACGTAATTTTAGGTGTATTTTTTTATATATTTTCATTCAAATTTAAATATTATTTTATGTGTATTTTGTATATGTATTTCAATACAAATCTACCTAATTTTATGTATATTTTGTACATGTATTTAAATACAAATTTATTTAATTATATGAGTATTTTATATATCTATTTTCATACAAATTGAAATTAATTTTGTGTCTTTTTGTATATATTTTTATACAAATATATTTTGTATATTTTTTTTCCTACATATATACGTTCTTTTATCGTAGTTTTGTTTATTTATTTTTATACGAATTTACATTATTTTAGGTGTATTTTATTTGTATATTCTTATACTTATTTATATAATTTTATTTGTGTTTTGAATATATATTTTCATAGAAATTTACTCTATTTTATGGGTATTCGTATATATATTTTGATACAAATTTACATTATTTATGTTTATTTTGCATAACTATTTCAATACAAATTTAATATATTGTATGTGTATTTTGTATATTTATTTTAATACAAATTTAATTATTTTATGTGTATTTTTGTTAAAATATGCGTTATTATTTGGGTGTTTTGCATCTTTATTTTCATACAAATTTACATTATTTTATTGATATTCTGTTTATTTTTTTTATGTGATTTTACATTATTCTATGTGTATTTTGTATATATATTTTTATACACATTTACATTATTTAATGTATATTTTGTATATATATTTTATATAAATTTACGCTATTTTATGAGTATTTGTTTATATATTTTCATACAAATTTACAATATTTTATGTGTAATTTGTATATGTATTTCAATACAGATTTGCCTAATTTTATGTGTATTTTGCATATCTATTTTCAAACAAATTTAAATTATCTATATGTATTTTTTATATATTTTTATACAGATTTTAGTTATTTTATTTGTATTTTGTATTTATATTTTCCTACATATATACATTCTTTTAGTGGAATTTTGTTCATTTATTTTCATAAGAATTTACATAATTTTATGTGTATTTTGTATATATATTTTTCTACGTATTTACATTATTTTATGAGTATTTTTTATATATATTTTCATAAAAATTTACGTTATTTTATTGTGTGTATTCGTATATGATTTGATACAAATTTACATTATTTTATGTTTATTTTGCATATCTATTTCAATATAGATTTACCATATTTTATGTGTATTTTGTATATTTATTTTAATACAAATTTAATTATTTTATGTGAACTTTGTATACATTTTCTTATACGTATTTACTTCATTTAATGTGTATTTTGTATATATATTTTTATAGTAATCTACGTTATTTTATGTGTATTGGTATATATATTTTGAAGCAAATTTGCATTGTTTTATATGTATTTAGCATATCTATTTCAATATAAATCTACCTTATTGTATGTGCATTTTGTATATTTATTGTAATACAAATTTAAATATTTTATTATTTTGGTATATATATTTTTATAAAAAGAGTTTTATATAAATTTAAAATATTTTATGTGTATTTTGTATATCTATTTTCATACAAATACACTTTTTTTATTGATATTTTGTTTATTTATTTTGACGCGAATTCACATTATTTAATGTGTATTGTGTATATATATTTTTATACGTATTTACGTCATTTCATGTGTATTTTGTATATATATTTCTATAGAAATATATGTTATTTTATGTGTATTCGTATATATATTTTGAAACAAATATACATTGTTTTATGTGCATTTTGCATATTTTTTCAATATAAATTTACCTTATCGTACGTGCATTTTGTATATTAATTTTAATACAAATTTAATTATTCTATGTGTATTTTTGTATATGTATTTTCATAAAAAAATGCTTTATTTTATGGGTATTTTGCATCTTTATTTTCATTCAAATTTACCTTATTTTATTGATATTCTGTGTATTTATTTTGATACGATTTTATATTATTCTATGTATATTTTGTATATATATTTCATACAAATGAACGTTATTTTATGTGAATTTGTTTTCATTTCATACAAATTTACATTATTTTATGTGTATTTTGTACATATATTTAAATACAAATTTAACTAATTATATGTGTATTATGTATATCTATTTTCATACAAATTGAAATTAATTTTGTGTATTTTAGTATATATTTTTATTCAAATTTTCGTAATTTTATGTGAATTTTGTATATTTATTTTCCTACAAATATACGTTCTTTTATCGGAATTTTGTTTATTTATTTTGATACGAATTTTCATTATTTTAGGTGTATTTGATATATATATTTTTATACTTATTTACATAATTTTATATGTATTTTGAATATATATTTTCATAGAAATTTACTCTATTTTATGTGTATTCGTATATATATTTTGATACAAATTTACATTATTTAAGTGTATTTCGCATATCTATTTCAAGCCAAATTTTCTTTATTGTATGTGCCTTTTGTATATTTGTTTTGATGCAAATTTAATTATTTTATGTGTATTTTTGTATATATATTTTTAAACAAATATGCGTTATTATATGGGTATTTTCCATCTATATTTTCATACAAATTTACACTATTTTATTGATTGTCTGTTTATTTATTTTGATACAATTTTACGTTATTCTGTGTATTTTGTATATATATTTTTAGACATATTTACATTATTTAACGTATATTTTGTACATATATTTTATGGAAATTTACGTTATCTTATGTGAATTTGTTTATATATTTTCATACAAATTTACATTATTTTATGTGTATTTTGTATATGTATTTCAATAAAAATTTGCCTAATTTCATTTGTATTTTGCATATCTATTTTCAAACAAATTCAAACTATTTTTGTGTATTTTTGTATTATTTTTATACAAATTTTTTTTTTTTTTTGTATATTTATTTTCCTACACATATACATTCTTTTAGAGGAAATTTTGTTTATTTATTTTGATACGAGTTTACATTATTTTATGTGTATTTTGTATATATATTTTTCTATGTATTTACATTATTTTATGTGTATTTTGTATATATATTTTCATAAAAATTTACGTAATTTTATTGTGTGTATTCGTATATATTTTGATAAAAATTTTCATTATTTTTTGTGTTTTTTGCATATCTATTTCAATAAAAATCTACCTTATTGTATGTGTATTTTGTATATTTATTTTAATACAAATTTAATTATTTTCTGTGTATTTTTGTATATATATTTTTTTAAATATGAGATATTTTATGGGTATTTTGCATCTATAATTTTATAAATTTTTACATTAATTACATATCTTTTATACGTATTTACATTATTTAATGTGTATTTTGTTTTAATATTTTTATACAAATTTACGTTATTATATGTGTATTTGAATATATATTTTGATACAAATTTACATTATTTTATGTATTTTCTATATTTATTTCAATTCAAATTTAGCTTATTTAATGTGTCTTTTGTATATCTATTTTCATACAAATTCAATTATTTTTGTTTATTTTTGTATATAGTTTCATACAGTTTTACGTTAATTTATGTGTATTTTGTATATTTATATTTATACAAGTAAAAATTATTCTTTTATTGGCATTTAGTTTATTTATTTTGATACGAATTTACATTATTTTATGTGTATTTTGTATACATTTTCTTATACGTATTTACTTCATTTTATGTGTATTTTGTATATATATTTTATAGAAATCTACGTTATTTTATGTGTATTCATATGTATATTTTGAAACAAATTTACATTGTTTTATATGTATTTTGCATATCTATTTCAATACAAATTTACCTTATTGTGTGTGCATTTTGTATATTTATTGTAATACAAATTTAAATATGTTATATGCATTTAGGTATATATATTTTCATAAAAAAATGCGTTGTTTTATGGGTATTTTGCATCTTTATTTTCATACAAATTTACATTATTTTATTAATATTCTGTGTATTTATTTTGATACTATTTTACATTATTCTATTTGTGTTTTGTATATATTTTTTTATACATATTTACATTATTTAATGTGTATTTTCTATATATATTTCATACAAATTTTCGTTATTTTAAGTGTATTTGTTTATATATTTTTATTCAAATTTACATTATTTTATGTGTATTTTGTATATGTATTTCAATAGAAATTTACCTAATTTCATGTGTATTTTTTATATATATTTTATACAAATTTAATTTATTTTTTGTGTATTTTTGTATAGTTTTATACACATTTACAATATTTTAAGTGTATTTTGTATATCTATTTTCATACAAATACACATTCTTTTATTGATATTTTGTTTATTTATTTTGATGCGAATTTACATTATTTAATGTGTATTGTGTATATATATTTTTATACGTATTTACGTCATTTCATGTGTATTTTGTATATATATTTCTATAGAAATATACGTTATTTTATGTGTATTCGTACATATATTTTGAAACAAATATACATTGTTTTATGTGCATTTTGCATATTTTTTCAATACAAATTTACCTTATTGTACGTGCATTTTGTATATTAATTTTAATATTAATTTAGCTATTCTATGTGTATTTTTGTATATGTATTTTTATAGAAATATGCTTTATTTTATGGGTATTTTGCATCTTTATTTTCATACAAAATTACATTATTTTATTGATATTCTTTGTATTTATTTTGATACGATTTTACATTATTCTATGTATATTTTGTATATCTATTTTATACCAATGTACGTTATTTTATGTGAATTTGTTTTCATTTCATACAAATTTACATTATTTTATGTGAATTTTGTACATGTATTTAAATACAAATTTAACTAATTATATGAGTATTTTGTATATCTATTTTCATACAAATTGAAATTAATTTTGTATATTTGTATATATTTTTATTCAAATTTTCGTAATTTTATAAGTATTTTGTATATTTATTTTCCTACAAATATACGTTCTTTTATCGGAATTTTATTTATTTATTTTGATACGAATTTTCATTTTTTTTAGGTGTATTTGATATATATATATTTTTATACTTATTTACATAATTTTATATGTATTTTGAATATATATTTTCATAGAAATTTACTCTATATGTATATGTATAGAAAATACACATGAAATAATCTAAATTCGTATCGAAATAAATGAACAAAATACCGATAAAATTATGTAATTTTGAATGAAAATATATATAGAAAATACACATAAAATAACGTAAATACAAATAAATATATACACATAAAATTATTTGAATTTGAATGAAAATAGATATAAAAATAAACTTAAAATAATGCAAATTTATAATGAAATATATATACAAAATACACATAAAATAATGTAGATTTGTTTCAAAATATATATACGAATACACATAAAATAACGTAGATTTCTATAGAAATATATATACGAAATACACATGAAATGTTGTAAATACGTATAAAAATATATAAAATACAAATTAAATAATGTAAATTAGTGTCAAAATAAATAATTAAAATATCAATAAAAGAATGTATTTGTGAAAATACATATACAAAATACACATAAATAACGTAAATTTGTATAAAACTATATATAAAAAAACACAAACATAAGTTAAATTTGTATGAAAATAAATATACAAAACACACATGAAATTAGGTAAATTTGTAAAGAAAGACAAATACAAAATACACATAAAACAATGTAAATATGAATGAAAATATATAAACAAATACACTTAAATTAACAGAAATTTGTATAAAATATATATAAAAATACTAATTAAATACTGTAAATATGTAAAATATATATACAAAACACAAATAAATAATGTAAATTTATTAAAATAAATACACAGAATGTAAATAAAATAATGTAAATTTGTTTTATAAATATACAAAATACACATGAAATAATGTAAATACGTATAAAAATATATATACAAAACACATTAAATAATGTAAATTCGCGTCAAAATAAATAAACAAAATGTCAATAAAAGAATGTTAAATTTGTATGAAAATAAATATACAAAATACACATAAGATAACATAAATTTGTATAAAACTATATACAAAATACATATCAAATAAGTCAAATCTGTATGAAAATAAATATACAAAATACACATAAAATAAGTCAAAATTTTATTTAAATAGAAATACAGAATACACATAAAATACTGTAAGTTTGAATGAAAATACATAAACAAATACTCTTAAAATAACGTAAATTTGTATAAAAAATATATACAAAACACAAATAGAATAATGTAAAATCTTATCAAAATAAATACACAGAATATTAATAAAATAATTTAAATATTTATTAAAATAAATATACAAAATACATAAAAAATAACGTAAATTTGTATAAAACTATATACAAAATACACAGAAGTAATTAAATTCGTATGAAAATAGATATACAAAATACAGATAAAATAAGCTAAATTTGAATTGAAATGTATATACAAAATACATAAAATAATGTAAATTTGTATCAAAATATTTATAAAAATACATATAATAACGTAAATTTGTTTAAAAATATATAAACAAAATACACATTAAGTAATGTAAATACGTATAAAAAATATGAACAAAATACACATATAATCATGTAATTCGTATCCAACAAAATAAACAAAATAGCAATAAAATAATGGAAATTTGTATGAGAAAAACATATACAAATACATATAAAAAAACTAATTTATATAAAATATATGTCCAAAATGAACGTAAAATAAATTAACTTTGGATAAAATATATATATACAAAACACATTAAAATAATGCGTAACAAAAAAATAACCTAAATTTAAATAAAACTATATACAAAATACACAAAAATAATTTTAATTTGTAAAAAGAAATATACAAAATACACATAAAATTAGGTTAATTTCTATTGAAATACATATACAAAATACACATAAAATAATGTAAATTTGAAAGAAAATATATAAACAAATACACATATAATAACGTAAATTTGTATGAAATATATATACAAAATACACATTAAATAATGTAAATATGTATAAAAATATATACAAAACACAAATAGAATAATGTAAAATCGTATCAAAATATATACAGAATATTAGTAAAATAATGTAAATTTGTATGAAAATTAAGATGCAAAATACCTATAAAATAACGCATTTTTTATAAAATTATTGATACCAAAATACACATAAAATATTTGAATTTGTATCAAAATAAATATACAAAATGCACATACAATAAGGTAAATTTGTATTGAAATAGATATGCAAAATACATATAAAATAATGTAAATTTGTTTCAAAATATATATGCGAATACACATAAAATAACGTAGATTTCTATAAAAATACATATACAAAATACACATAAAATTAAGTAAATACATATAAAAAAATGTATACAAAATAAACATAAAATAATGTAAATTCGTATAAATATAAATAAACAATATAGCAATAAAAGAATGTGTATTTGTATAAATATAAATATACAAAATGCACATAAAACAACGTAAAGTTATATAAAACTATATACATAAAATAACGCAAATTTCTATGAAAATATATGTACAAAATGATCATAAAATAAATTTGCATAAAATATATATACAAAACACACATTAGATAATGTAAATGAGTATAAAAATATGTATACAAAATAACTATGAAATAATCTAAATTCGTATAGAATTAAATTAAGAAAATACCAATATAATAATGTATTTTGGATGAAAATATATATACAAAATACACATAAAATAACCTAAATACAAATACAAATATACACATAAAATAATTTAAAATTGAATGAAATAAATATACAAAATAAACATAAAATAAGGTAAATTTCTAATGAAATATATGTAAAAATACACATAAAATAATATAAATTTGTATGAAAATATATATACAAATACACATAAAATAACATGAATTTATATGAAATTTGTATCAAAATATATACGAATACACACAATAAAATAAATAGTTTTTATGAAAATGTATATACAAAATACACATAAAATAATTTAAATTTGTATAAAATATATAAACAAATACACATAAAATAATGTAAATTTGGATAAAATATATATACAAAATAAACCTTAAATAATATAAATATGTATAAAAAATATATACAAAATACACATAGAATAATGTTAAATCGTATCAAAATAAATAAAGAGAATATCAATAAAATAATGTAAATTTGTATGAAAATATTTGCATATTTGCATAAAAATATATATACAAAAAAACATTTAAAATAGTTAAATTTGTAATAAAATAAATATACAAAATGCACGTACAATAAAGAAAATTTGTATTGAAATAGATATGCAATATACACATCAATAATGTAAATTTGAATCAAAATATATACGAATACTCATAAAATAGAGTAAATTTCTATGAAAATATACATACAAAATAGATATACAAAATACACATATAACTAGTTAAATTTGTATTTAAATACATGTAAAAAAACACATAAAATAATGTAGATTTGTTTGAAATGAAAACAAATACATTTTATATAAAATATATATACAAAATAAACATAGAATAATGTAAAATCATACCAAATAAATACACAGAATATCAATAAAATAATGTAAATTTGTATGAAAAAAAAGATGCAAAATACCCATAAAATAAAGCATATTTTTATAAAAATACATACACAAAAATACACAGATTAATCAAATTTGTATTAAAATTAATATACAAAATGCACATACAATAATGTAAATTTGTATTGAAAAAATATGCAAAATACACATAAAACAATGTAAATTTGTTTCAAAATATATATACGAATACACATAAAATAACGTAGATATCTATAAAAATACATAAACAAAATACACTTGATATAATGTATATACGTATAATAATATATATACAAAATACACATTAAATAATGCTAATTCGTGTCAAAATAAATAAAAAAAATATCATGAAAAGAATGTGTATTTGTATGAAAATAGATATACAAAATACACATAAAATAACCTAAATTTGTATAAAACTATATACAAAAATAAACAAAAATAATTTAAACATGTATGGAAATAAATATACAAAAAACATAAAATTAGGTAAATTTGTATTGAAATACATATACAAAATACACATAAAATAATGTAAATTTGAATGAAAATATATAAACATATAGACTTAAAATAACGTAAATTTGTATCAAATATATATACAAAAAACACATTAAATATTGGAAATATGTATAAAAAAAATATATACAAAACACAAATAAAATAATGTAAAATCGTATCAAAATAAATACAGAAAATATTAATAAAATAATGTAAATTTGTATGAAAATTAAGATTCAAAATACCCATGTCATGTGTATTCGTATATATATTTTGAACCAAATTTACATTGTTTATATGTATTTTGCATATCTATTTTTGTGTATTCTGTATTTATTTTTGTTATACATAGAATAATGTAAAATCCTATCAAAATAAGTACACAGAATATCAATAAAATAATTTAAATTTGTATGAAAACAAAGATGCAAAATACCCATAAGATAAAGCATATTTTTTTTAAAATACATATACAAAAATACACATAGAATAATTAAATTTGTATTAAAATTAATATACAAAATGCACACATACAATAAGGTAAATTTGTATTGAAAAAAAAAAAAACGTAAATATAAATATAACATTGTAAATTTGTTTCAAAATATATATACGAATACACATAAAATAACGTAGATTTCTATAGAAATATATATACAAAATACACATGAAATTATGTAAATACGTATAAAAATATATATATATAAAAAAATACATATTAAGTAATGTAAATTCGTGTCAAAATAAATAAACAAAATATCTTGAAAAGAATGTGTATTTGTATAAAAATAAATAATAGATAATAAATTTGTATGAAATATATATGCAAGATATACATTAAATAATGTAAATATGTATAAAAAAAATATATACAAAAAACAAATAGAATAATGTAAGATCGTATCAAAATAAATACACCGAATATTAATAAAATAATGTAAATTTGTATGAAAATAAAGATGCAAAATTCCCATCAAATAGCGCATTTCTTATAAAAATATATATACCAAAATACACATAAAATATTTAAATTTGTATTGAAATAAATATACAAAAGGCACATACAATAAGGTAAACTTCTATTGAAAGAGATATGCAAAAATACATATAAAACAAAGTAAATTTGTTTCAAAATATATATACGAATACAAATAAAATAACGTAGATTTCTATAAAAATATATATACAAAATACACATAAAATTAGGTAAATACGTATAAAAAATGTAAACAAAATACACATAAAATAATATAAATTCGAAACAAAATAAATAAACAAAATACCAATAAAAGAATGTGTATTTGTATAAATATAAATGTACAAAATACACATACAAAATAAACATAAAATAAGGTAAATTTGTAATGAAATATATGTACAAAATACACATAAAATAATGTATATTTATATGAAAATATATATACAAATACACATAAAATGCCATGAATTTGCATAAAATTATATATTCAAAATAAATATTAAATAATGTAAATGCGTATAAAAATATATATAAAAAGTACATATAAAATAATGTAAATTCGTATCAATATAAATCAACAAAATACCAATAAAATAATATATATTTGAATGAAAATAGATTTACAAAACACACATAACATAAGTAAAATTTGTATTGAAATATATACAAAAATACACAGAAATAATTTGAGTTTGTATGAAAATAGATATTTAAAATACACATAAAACTAGGTAATTTTCTTTTGAAGTATATATACAAAATACCCATAAAATATCGTAAATTTGTGTCAGAATATATAAACAAATACACATAAAATAACGTAAATTTGTTTGAAAAATATATACAAAATACACATAGAATAATGTCAAATCGTATCAAAATGAATGAGCAGAATATCAATAAAATAACGTAAATTTGTATGAAAATAAAGATGCAAAATACCCATAAAATAAAGCATATTTTTATAAAAATACATATACAAAAATACACATGAAAATGGATATACAAAATACTCATAAAATAACCTAAGTTTGTATAAAACTATTTTCAAAAATACACAAAAATAATTTAAATTTGTATGAAAATAAATATACAAAATACACATAAAATTATTTTGTATATCTATTTTATACAAATGTACGTTATTTTATGTGAATTTGTTTTCATTTCATACAAATTTACATTATTTTATGTGTATTTTGTACATGTATTTAAATACAAATTTAACTAATTACATACTTTTATAAAAATACATATACAAAAATACACATAGATTAATCAAATTTGTATTAAAATTAATATACAAAATGTACATACAATAAGGTAAATTTGTATTGAAAAAATATGCAAAATACACATAAAACAATGTAAATTTGTTTCAAAATATATATTCGAATACACATAAAATAACGCAGATTTCTATAGAAATATATATACAAAATACACTTGAAATAATGTAAATACGTATAAAAATATATATACAAAATACACATTAAATAATGTTAATTCGTGTCAAAATAAATAAATAGAATATCATGAAAAGAATGTGTATTTGTATGAAAGTAGATATACAAAATACACATAAAATAACCTAAATTTGTATAAAACTGTATACAAAAATACACAAAAATAATTTAAACTTGTATGCAAATAAATATACAAAAAATATATAAAAATAGGTAAATTTGTATTGAAATGCATATACAAAATACACATAAAATAATGTAAATTTGAATGAAAATATATAAACATATAGACTTAAAATAACGTAAATTTGTATCAAATATATATACAAAAAAAACATTAAATAATGTAAATATGTATAAAAAAATATATACAAAACACAAATAAAATAATGTAAAATCGTATCAAAATAAATACAGAAAATATTAATAAAATAATGTAAATTTGTATGAAAATTAAGATGCAAAATACCCTTAAAATAACGCATTTTTTATAAAAATATATATAAGAAAAAACATAAAATATTTGATTTTGTATTAAAATAAATAGATATACAAAATACACATAAAATAAGCTAAATTTGAATTGAAATATATATACAAAATACATAAAATAATGTAAATTTGTATCAAAATACCTATACAAATGCACATATAATAACGTAAATTTGTATAAAAATATATAAACAAAATACACATTAAATAATGTAAATACGTATAAAAAAGATGTAAAAAATACACAAATAATTATGTAATTCGTATCAAAATAAATAGGCAAAATACCAATAAAATAATGTAAATTTCTATGAGAAAACATATACAAAATACACATAAGTAACGCAAATATCAATAAAAATATATATAATATAATATATTTTTATACATATTTAAAATATTTAATGTATATTTTGTATATATATATTTTATCCAAATTTACATGATTTTATATGTATTTGTTTATATATTTTCATACAAATTTACATTATATTATGTGAGTTTTGTATATGTATTTCAATACAAATTTGCCTAACTTTATGTGTATTTTGCATATCTATTTTCAAACAAATTTACATTATTTTGTATATTTGTATATATTTTATACAAATTTTAGTTATTTTATTTGTTTTTGTATATATATTTTCTAAATATACATTCTTTTATTGGAATTTTGTATTTAATTTTTACAATTTACATTATTTTATGTGTATTTTATATATATTTTCTACGAATTTAAACTATTTTATGTGTATTTTATATATACATTTTCATAAAAATTTACGTTATTTTATTGTGTGTATTCGTATATATTTTGAAACATTATATACAAATTCATGTTATTTTATGCGTATTTGTATATATATTTTCATACAAATTTATATTATTTTATGTGTATTCTTACATATATTTTATTACAAATTTACCTTATTTTATGTTTATATTGTATATTTATTTCATTCAATTTTAAATTATTTAATGTGTATATTTGTATTTGTATTTAGGTTATTTTATGCGTGTTTTCTATATATATTTTCATCCAAAATTACATTATTTTATTGTTATTTTCTTAATTTAACTCGATACGATTTTAGATTATTTCATAGGTATTTTGTATACATATTTTTATACTCATTTACATTATCTAATGTGTGTTTTGTATATATTTTTTTATGCAAACTAATTTTATGTGCATTTTTGTACATATATTTTTATAGAAACTTAAAACGTTATTTTATGTGTATTTTGTATATGTTTTCTCATACAAATTTACATTATTTAATTAGTTTTTTGTTTATTTATTTTGATACGAATGACTTGATTATTGGTGTATTTTGTAAATATTTTTTTATACGTATTTACATTACTTAATGTGTATTTTGTTTATATATTTTTCAAATTTACGTTATTATAATGTATTTGTTAAAAATATTTTGAAACGAATTTACTTGATTTTATGTATTTTGTATATATATTTCAATTCAAATTTAGCTTATTTTGTGTGTATTTTGTATATCTATTTTCATGCAAATTAAATTACTTCTCTGTATTTTTGTATATATTTTTATACAAATTTACGTTATTTTATATACATTTTGTATATTTATATTTATACAAATACACATTCTCTTATTGGTATTTTGTTTATTTATATTTATACGAATTTAAATTTTTTTATGTGTATTTTGTATACATTTTTGATTCGTATTTACTTAATTTTATTTGTATTTTGTATATATATATATATATATATATATATATATATATATATATATATATATATATATATATATATATATAAATATATATATATATATATATATATATATATATATATATATATATATATATATATATATATTTATATAAATCTTCTTTATTTTGTGTGTATTCGTATTTATATTTTTAAACAAATTTACAGTGTTTTATATGTTTTTTTCTTATCTATATCAATAGAAATTTAACTTATTTATGTGCATTTTAAATTTATTTTAATATAAATTCCAATATTTTATGTGTATTTTGGTATATATAATTTTATAAAAAATGCGTTATTTTATAGGTATTTTGCATCTTAGTTTTCATACAAATGTACATTATTTTATTAATATTCTGTGTATATATTTTGATACGATTTTATATTATACTATTTGTGTTTTGTATATATTTTTTTATACGTATTTTCATTATTTAATGTGTATTTTTTATATATATTTTATACAAATTAACGTCATTTTAAGTGTATTTGTTTATATAATTTCATTCAAATTTACATTATTTTAAGTGTATTTTGTATATGTATTTCAATACAAATTTACCTAATTTTATGTATATTTTGTAAATTTATTTTCATACAAATTTAAATTATTTTTGTGTTTTTTTGTATATACATATAGAGTAAATTTCTATGAAAATATATATTCAAAATACATATAAAATTATGTAAATAAGTATAAAAATATATATATCAAATACACCTAAAAAATGAAAATTCGTATCAAAATAAATAAACAAAATTCCGATAAAAGAACGTACATTTGTAGGAAAATAAATATACAAAATACACATAAAATTACGAAAATTTGAATAAAAATATATACAAAAAAACAAAAAAAAAATTCAATTTGTATGAAAATAGATATACAAAATACACATATAATTAGTTAAATTTGTATTTAAATACATGTACAAAATACACATAAAATAATGTAAATTTGTATAAAATGAAAAGAGAATTCACATAAAATAACGTACATTTGTATAAAATATATATACAAAATATACATAGAATAATGTAAAATCGTATCAAAATAAATACACAGAATATCAATAAAATAATGTAATTTTGTATGAAAATAAAGAGGCAAAATACCCATAAAATAAAGAATATTTTTTTTTTAAATACATATACAAGAATACACATAGAAAAATTAAATTTGTATTAAAATTAATATACAAAATGCACGTACAATAAGGGAAATTTGTATTGAAAAAATATACAAAATACATAAAACAAATATATTTGTTTCAAAATATATATAAAATATATATACAACACATGAAATGACGTAAATACACAAAAATAATTTAAATTTGTATAAAAATATATATACAAAATACACATAAAACTAGTTAAATTTCTATTGAAATACATATACAAAATACACATAAAATAATGTAAATTTGAATGAAAATATATATACAAAACACAAATAGAATAATGTAAAATAGTATCAAAATAAATACACAGAATATTATTAAAATAATGTAAATTTGTATGAAAATAAAGATAAAATATACCCATATAACAACGCATTTTTTATGAAAATATATATACCAAAATACACATAAAATATTTAAATTTTTATTACAATAAATATACAAAATGACATACAATAAGGTAAATTTGTATTGAAATAGATATGCAAAATACACATAAAACAATGTAAATTTGTTTCAAAATATATATACGAATACACATAAAATAACGTAGATTTCTATAAAAAATATATATACAAAATACACATAAAATGAAGTAAATACGTATAAGAAAATGTATACAAAATACACATAAAATAATGTAAACTCGTATCAAAATAAATAAACTAAATACCAATAAAAGAATGTTTACTTGTATAAATATAAATATACAAAATACACATAAAATAACGTAAAATTGTATAAAACTATATACAAAAATAAACAAAAATAATTAAATTTGTATGAAAATAGATATACAAAAGACACATAAAATAAACTAAATTTGAATTGAAATAAATATAGAAAATACATAAAATAATGTAAATTTGTATCAAAATATATATTCAAATACACATATATTAAAATTAATATACAAAATGCGTATATAATAAGGTAAATTTATATTGAAAAAATATGCAACATACACGTTTACTCATACAAATTTATATTATTTTATTGGTATTTTGTTTATTTATTTTGATACGAATTACATGATTATATGTGTATTTTGTACATATTTTTATACGTATTTACATTATTGAATGTATTTTGTTTATATATTCATACAAATTTACGTTATTATATGTATTTGTATAAATATTTTGAAACAAATTTACTTTATTTCATGTATTTTGTATATATATTTCAATTCAAATTTAGCTTATTTTGTGTGTATTTTGTATATATTTTCATACAAATTTAATTACTTCTGTGTATTTTTGTATATAGTTTTATATAAAGTTACGTTATTTTATGTACATTTTGTATATTTATATTTATACAAATACACATTCTTTTATTGGTATTTTGTTTATTTATTTTGATACAATTTACATTATTTTATGTGTATTTTGTATACATTTTTTATACGTATTTACTTCATTTTATGTGTATTTTGTATATATATTTTATAGAAATTTACGTTATTATATGTGTATTCATATATATATTTTGAAACAAATTTACATTATTTTATATGTATTTTGCATATCTATTTCAATACAAATTTACCTTATTTATGTGTATTTTTCTATATTTATTTTAATACAAAATAATTTTTTATGTATATTTTGGTATATATATTTTATAAATAAAAATGCGTTATTTTATGGGTATTTTGCTATTTTCTTAAAAATTTACATTATTTTATTAATATTCTGTGTATTTATTTTGATACGATTTTACATTATTCTATTTGTGTTTTGTACATATTTTTTTTATACAAATTTACGTTACTTTAAGTGTATTTGTTTATGTATTTTCATTCAAATTTACATTATTTAACGTGTATTTTGTGTATGTATTTTAATGCAAATTTACCTAATTTTATGTGTATTTTGTATATTTATTTTCATACAAATTTAAAATATTTTGTGTATTTTGTATATAGTTTGATACAAATCTAGGTTATTTATGTGTATTTTGTATATCTATTTTCATACAAATACACATTCTTTTATTGATATTTTCTTTATTTATTTTGAAACAATTTTATGTAATTTGTTTTCATTTCATACAAATTTACATTATTTTATGTATTTTGTACATATATTTCAATACAAATTTAACTAATTATATGTGTATTTTGTTTATCTATTTTATACAAATTGAAATTATTTTTTGTTTTTTGTATATATTTTATTCAAATTTTCGTAATCTTATAAAATATATATACCAAAATACACATAAAATATTTAAATTTGTATTGAAATAAATATAGAAAATGCACATACAATAAGGTAAATTTGTATTGAAATATGCAAAATACATATAAAACAATGTAAATTTGTTTCAAAATATATATACGAATACAAATAAAAACGTAGATTTCTATAAAATATATATACAAAATACACATAAAATTAAGTAAATACGTATAAAAATATTTACAAAATACACATAAAATAATGTAAATTCAATTAAAATAAATAAACAAAATACCAATAAAAGAATGTGTATTTGGATAAAGATAAATAATACAAAATACACATACAAAATAAACATAAAATTAGGTAGATTTGTAAAAAATATATGTACAAAATACACATAAAATAATGTAAATTTGTATAAAAATATATATACATATACACATAAAATACCATGAATTTGTATTAAAATATATATTCAAAATAAATATTAAATAATGTAAAGCGTATAAAATATATATACAAATACAGATACAAAATACACATCGAATAATTAAATTTGTATTAAAATTAATATACAAAATGCGTATATAATAAGGTAAATTTGTATTGAAAAATATGCAACATACGTTTACTCATACAAATTTATATTATTTTATTGGTATTTTGTTTATTTATTTTGATACGAATTACATGATTATATGTATTTTGTACATATTTTTATACGTATTTACATTATTTAATGTGTATTTTGTTTATATATTTTCATACAAATTTACGTTATTATATGTGTTTCTATAAATATTTGATACAAATTTACTTTATTTCATGTATTTTGTATATATATTTCAATTCAAATTTAGCTTATTTTGTGTGTATTTTGTATATATTTTCATACAAACTTAATTAATTAAATTTGTTTCAAAATATATATGCGAATACACATAAAATAACGTAGATTTCTATAAAAATACATATACAAAATACACATAAAATTAAGTAAATACATATAAAAAAAATGTATACAAAATAAACATAAAATAATGTAAATTCGTATAAATATAAATAAACAATATAGCAATAAAAGAATGTGTATTTGTATAAATATAAATATTCAAAATGCACATAAAACAACGTAAAGTTATATAAAACTATATACATAAAATAACGCAAATTTCTATAAAAATATATGTACAAAAATGATCATTAAATAAATTTGCATAAAAATATATATACAAAACACACATTAGATAATGTAAATGAGTATAAAAATATGTATACAAAATAACTATGAAATAATCTAAATTCGTATCGAATTGAATTAAGAAAATGCCAATATAATAATGTAATTTTGGATGAAAATATATATACAAAATACACATAAAATAACCTAAATACAAATACAAATATACACATAAAAAAATTTAAAATTGAATGAAATAAATATACCAAATAAACATAAAAAAGGTAAATTTCTAATGAAATATATGAAAAAATACACATAAAATAATATAAATTTGTATGAAAATATATATACAAATACACATTAAATAACATGAATTTGTATAAAATTAGTATCAAAATATATACGAATACACACAATAAAATAACGTAATTTTTTATGAAAATGTATATACAAAATACACATAAAATAATGTAAATTTGTATAAAAATATATAAACAAATACACATAAAATAATGTAAATTTGGATAAAATATATATACAAAATAAACCTTAAATAATATAAATATGTATAAAAAATATATACAAAATACACATAGAATAATGTTAAATCGTATCAAAATAAATAAAGAGAATATCAATAAAATAATGTAAATTTGTATGAAAATAAAGCTGCAAAATATCCATATAATAACGCATATTTGAATAAAAATATATATACAAAAATACATTTAAAATAGTTAAATTTGTATTAAAATAAATATACAAAATGCACGTACAATAAAGAAAATTTGTATTGAAATAGATATGCAGTATACACATCAATAATGTAAATTTGTATCAAAATATATATACGAATACTCATAAAATAGAGTAAATTTCTATGAAAATATACATACAAAATAGATATACAAAATACACATATAACTAGTTAAATTTGTATTTAAATACATGTACAAAAAACATAAAATAATGTAGATTTGTATGAAATGAAAACAAATTCATTTTATATGAAATATATTTACAAAATAAACATAGAATAATGTAAAATCATACCAAATAAATACACAGAATATCAATAAAATAATGTAAATTTGTATGAAAATAAAGATGCAAAATACCCATAAAATAACGCATATTTTATAAAAATACATACACAAAATACACAGATTAATCAAATTTTGTATTAAAATTAATATACAAAATACACATACAATAATGTAAATTTGTATTGAAAAAATATGCAAAATACACATAAAACAATGTAAATTTGTTTCAAAATATATATACGAATACACATAAAATAACGTAGATTTCTATAGAAATATATAAACAAAATACACTTGAAATAATGTAAATACGTATAAAAATATATACAAAATACACATTAAATAATGTTAATTCGTGTCAAAATAAAAATAAAAATATCATGAAAAGAACGTGTATTTGTATGAAAATAGATATACAAAATACATAAAATAACCTAAATTTGTATAAAACTATATACAAAATAAACAAAATAATTTAAACTTTTATGAAAATAAATATACAAAAAACATAAAATTAGGTAAATTTGTATTGAAATACATATACAAAATACACATAAAATAATGTAAATTTGAATGAAAATATATAAACATATAGACTTAAAATAACGTAAATTTGTATCAAATATATATACAAAAAACACATTAAATAATGGAAATATGTATAAAAAAAATATATACAAAACACAAATAAAATAATGTAAAATCGTATCAAAATAAATACAGAAAATATTAATAAAATAATGTAAATTTGTATGAAAATTAAGATTCAAAATACCCATGACATGAGTATTCGTATATATATTTTGAACCAAATTTACATTGTTTATATGTATTTTGCATATCTATTTTTGTGTATTCTGTATTTATTTTTGTTATACATAGAATAATGTAAAATCCTATCAAAATAAGTACACAGAATATCAATAAAATAATTTAAATTTGTATGAAAACAAAGATGCAAAATACCCATAAGATAAAGCTTTTTTTTTTAAATACATATACAAAAATACACATAGAATAACTAAATTTGTATTAAAATTAATATACAAAATGCACACATACAATAAGGTAAATTTGTATTGAAAAAAAACGCAAAATAAAAATAAAACATTGTAAATTTGTTTCAAAATATATATACGAATACACATAAAATAACGTAGATTTCTATAGAAATATATATACAAAATACATGAAATTATGTAAATACGTATAAATATATATATATATATATATATATATATATATATATATATATATATATATATATATATATATATATATATATATATATATATATATATATATATATATATATATATATATATATTAAGTAATGTAAATTCGTGTCAAAATAAATAAACAAAATATCTTGAAAAGAATGTGTATTTGAAATTAAATAATAGATAATAAATTTGTATGAAATATATATGCAAGATATACATTAAATAATGTAAATATGTATAAAAAAAAATATATACAAAAAACAAATAGAATAATGTAAGATTGTATCAAAATAAATACACCGAATATTAAAAAAATAATGTAAATTTGTATGAAAATAAAGATGCAAAATTCCCATCAAATAGCGCATTTATTATAAAAATATATACCAAAATACACATAAAATATTTAAATTTGTATTGAAATAAATATACAAAATGCACATACAATAAGGTAAACTTCTATTGAAAGAGATATGCAAAAATACATATAAAACAAAGTAAATTTGTTTCAAAATATATATACGAATACACATAAAATAACGTAGATTTCTATAAAAATATATGTACAAAATACACATAAAATTAGATAAATACGTATAAAAAAATGTAAACAAAATACACATAAAATAATATAAATTCGAAACAAAATAAATAAACAAAATACCAATAAAAGAATGTGTATTTGTATAAATATAAATGTACAAAATACACATAAAAAATAAACATAAAATAAGGTAAATTTGTAATGAAATATATGTACAAAATACACATAAAATAATGTATATTTATATTAAAATATATATACAAATACACATAAAATGCCATGAATTTGTATAAAATTATATATTCGAAATAAATATTAAATAATGTAAATGCGTATAAAAATATATAAAAAAGTACATATAAAATAATGTAAATTCGTATCAATATAAATCAACAAAATACCAATAAAATAATATATATTTGAATGAAAATAGATTTACAAAATACACATAACATAAGTAAAATTTGTATTGAAATATATACAAAAATACATAAAAATAATTTGAGTTTGTATGAAAATAGATATTCAAAATACACATAAAACTAGGTAAATTTCTTTTGAAGTATATATACAAAATACCCATAAAATATTGTAAATTTGTGTCAGAATATATAAACAAATACACATAAAATAACGTAAATTTGTTTGAAAAATATATACAAAATACACATAGAATAATGTGAAATCGTATCAAAATGAATGAGCAGAATATCAATCAAATAACGTAAATTTGTATGAAAATAAAGATGCAAAATACCCATAAAATAAAGCATATTTTTATAAAAAATACATATACAAAAATACACATAGAATAATTAAATTTGTATTAAAATTAATATACAAAATTCATATACAATAAGGTAAATTTGTATTGAAAAAATATGCAAAATACACATAAAAGTGTAAATTTGTTTAAAAATCTATATACGAATACACATAATATAACGTAGATTTCTATAGAAATATATATACAAAATACACATGAAATGATGTAAAGACGTATAAAAATATATATGCAAAATATACTTTAAATAATTTAAATTCTCGTCAAAATAAATAAACAAAATATCAATAAAAGAATGTGTATTTATATGAAAATGGATATACAAAATACTCATAAAAAAATTTGTTTGTATAAAACTATTTTCAAAAATACACAAAAATAATTTAAATTTGTATGAAAATAAATATACAAAATACACATAAAATTATTTTGTATATCTATTTTATACAAATGTACGTTATTTTATGTGAATTTGTTTTCATTTCATACAAATTTACATTATTTTATGTGTATTTTGTACATGTATTTAAATACAAATTTTACTAATTACATACTTTTATAAAAATACATATACAAAAATACACATAGATTAATCAAATTTGTATTAAAATTAATATACAAAATGCACATACAATAAGGTAAATTTGTATTGAAAAAATATGCAAAATACACATAAAACAATGTAAATTTGTTTCAAAATATATATTCGAATACACATAAAATAACGCAGATTTCCAAAGAAATATATATACAAAATACACTTGAAATAATGTAAATACGTATAAAAATATATATACAAAATACACATTAAATAATGTTAATTCGTGTCAAAATAAATAAACAAAATATCATGAAAAGAATGTGTATTTGTATGAAAGTAGATATACAAAATACACATAAAATAACCTAAATTTGTATAAAACTGTATACAAAAATACACAAAAATAATTTAAACTTGTATGAAAATAAATATACAAAAAACATAAAAATAGGTAAATTTGTATTGAAATGCATATACAAAATACACATAAAATAATGTAAATTTGAATGAAAATATATAGACATATAGACTTAAAATAACGTAAATTTGTATCAAATATATATATACAAAAAAAATATTAAATAATGTAAATATGTATAAAAAAATATATACAAAACACAAATAAAATAATATAAAATCGTATCAAAATAAATACAGAAAATATTAATAAAATAATGTAAATTTGTATGAAAATTAAGATGCAAAATACCCTTAAAATAACGCTTTTTTTTTTTAAATATATATACGAAAAAACATAAAATATTTGATTTTGTATTAAAATAAATACATATACAAAATACATATAAAATAAGCTAAATTTGAATTGAAATATATATACAAAATACATAAAATAATGTAAATTTGTATCAAAATACCTATACAAATACACATATAATAACGTAAATTTGTATAAAAATATATAAACAAAATACACATTAAATAATGTAAATACGTATAAAAAAAATGTAAAAAATACACAAATAATCATGTAATTCGTATCAAAATAAATAGACAAAATACCAATAAAATAATGTAAATTTCTATGAGAAAACATATACAAAATACACATAAGTAACGCAAATATCAATAAAAATATATATAATATAATATATTTTTATACATATATAAAATATTTAATGTATATTTTGTATATATATATTTTATCCAAATTTACATGATTTTATATGTATTTGTTTATATATTTTCATACAAATTTACATTATTTTATGTGAGTTTTGTATATGTATTTCAATACAAATTTGCCTAACTTTATGTGTATTTTGCATATCTATTTTCAAACAAATTTAGATTATTTTAGTGTATTTTTGTATATATTTTTATACAAATTTTAGTTATTTTATTTGTTTTTTGTATATATATTTTCCTACAAATATACATTCTTTTATTGGAATTTTGAGTATTTAATTTTTTACGAATTTATATTATTTTATGTGTATTTTGTATATATATTTTTCTACGAATTTAAACTATTTTATGTGTATTTTATATATACATTTTCATAAAAATTTACGTTATTTTATTGTGTGGATTCGTATATATTTTGAAACATTTTATACAAATTCATGTTATTTTATGCGTATTTGTATATATATTTTCATAGAAATTTATATTATTTTATGTGTATTCTTACATATATTTTATTACAAATTTACCTTATTTTATGTTTATTTTGTATATTTTTTTCATTCAATTTTAAATTATTTAATGTGTATATTTGTATTTGTATTTAGGTTATTTTATGTGTGTTTTCTATATATATTTTCATCCAAAATTACATTATTTTATTGTTATTTTCTTAATTTAACTCGATACGATTTTAGATTATTTCATAGGTATTTTGTATACATATTTTTATACTCATTTACATATCTAATTTGTGTTTTGTATATATTTTTTTATGCAAACTAATTTTATGTGCATTTTTGTACATATATTTTTATAGAAACTTAAAACGTTATTTTATGTGTATTTTGTATATGTTTTCTCATACAAATTTACATTATTTAATTAGTTTTTTGTTTATTTATTTTGATACGAATGACTTGATTATTGGTGTATTTTGTAAATATTTTCTTATACGTATTTACATTACTTAATCTGTATTTTGTTTATATATTTTTTTTACAAGTTTACGTTATTATAATGTGTATTTGTTAAAAATATTTTGAAACGAATTTACTTTATTTTATGTATTTTGTATATATATTTCAATTCAAATTTAGCTTATTTTGTGTGTATTTTGTATATCTATTTTCATGCAAATTTAATTACTTCTGTGTTTTTTTGTATATAGTTTTATACAAATTTACGTTATTTTATGTGCATTTTGTATATTTATATTTATACAAATACACATTCTCTTATTGGTATTTATACGAATTTACATTATTTTATGTGTATTTTGTATACATTTTTGATTCGTATTTACTTAATTTTATTTGTATTTTGTATATATATATATATATATTTATAGAAATCTACGTTATTTTATGTGTATTCGTATATATATTTTGAAACAAATTTACATTGTTTTATATGTTTTTTGCATATCTATTTCAATACAAATTTACCTTATTTTATGTGCATTTTGTAAATTTATTTTAATACAAATTCAAATATTTTATGTGTATTTTGGTATATATAATTTTATAAAAAATGCGTTATTTTATAGGTATTTTGCATCTTAGTTTTCATACAAATGTACATTATTTTATTAATATTCTGTGCATATATTTTGATACGATTTTATATTATACTATTTGTGTTTTGTATATATTTTTTTATACGTATTTTCATTATTTAATGTGTATTTTTTATATATATTTTATACAAATTAACGTCATTTTAAGTGTATTTGTTTATATAATTTCATTCAAATTTACATTATTTTAAGTGTATTTTGTATATGTATTTCAATACAAACTTACCTAATTTTATGTATTTTGTAAATTTATTTTCATACAAATTTAAATTATTTTTGTGTTTTTTTGTATATACATATAGAGTAAATTTCTATGAAAATATATATTTAAAATACATATAAAATTATGTAAATAAGTATAAAAATATATATATCAAATACACCTAAAAAATGAAAATTCGTATCAAAATAAATAAACAAAATTCCGATAAAAGAACGTACATTTGTAGGAAAACAAATATACAAAATACACATAAAAATACGAAAATTTGAATAAAAATATATACAAAAAAACAAAAAAATAAATTTCAATTTGTATGAAAATAGATATACAAAATACACATATAATTAGTTAAATTTGTATTTAAATACATGTACAAAATACACATAAAATAATGTAAATTTGCATGAAATGAAAAAAATTCACATAAAATAACGTACATTTGTATAAAATATATGTACAAAATATACATAGAATAATGTAAAATCGTATCAAAATAAATACACAGAATATCAATAAAATAATGTAATTTTGTATGAAAATAAAGAGGCAAAATACCCATAAAATAAAGAATATTTTTTTTAAAATACATATACAAGAATACACATAGAAAAATTAAATTTGTATTAAAATTAATATACAAAATGCACGTACAATAAGGAAAATTTGTATTGAAAAAATATACAAAATGCACATAAAACAATGTATATTTGTTTCAAAATATATATACGAATACACATAAAATAACGTATATTTCTATAGAAATATATATACAAAATACACATGAAATGACGTACATACACAAAAATAATTTAAATTTGTATAAAAATATATATACAAAATACACATAAAACTAGTTAAATTTCTATTGAAATACATATACAAAATACACATAAAATAATGTAAATTTGAATGAAAATATATAAACAAATACACTTAAAATAACGTAAATTTGTATGAAATATATATAGAAAATACACATTAAATAATGTAAATATGTATAAAAAATATATACAAAACACAAATAGAATAATGTAAAATAGTATCAAAATAAATACACAGAATATTATTAAAATAATGTAAATTTGTATGAAAATAAAGATGGAAAATACCCATAAAACAACGCATTTTTTATGAAAATATATATACCAAAATACACATAAAATATTTAAATTTTTATTACAATAAATATACAAAATGACATACAATAAGGTAAATTTGTATTGAAATAGATATGCAAAATACATATAAAACAATGTAAATTTGTTTCAAAATATATATACGAATACACATAAAATAACGTAGATTTCTATAAAAATATATATACAAAATACACATAAAATGAAGTAAATACGTATAAGAAAATGTATACAAAATACACATAAAATAATGTAAACTCGTATCAAAATAAATAAACTAAATACCAATAAAAGAATGTTTACTTGTATAAATATAAATATACAAAATACACATAAAATAACGTAAAATTGTATAAAACTATATACAAAAATAAACAAAAATAATTAAATTTGTATGAAAATAGATATACAAAAGACGCATAAAATAAACTAAATTTGAATTGAAATAAATATAGAAAATACATAAAATAATGTAAATTTGTATCAAAATATATATTCAAATACACATATATTAAAATTAATATACAAAATGCGTATATAATAAGGTAAATTTGTATTGAAAAAATATGCAACATACACGTTTACTCATACAAATTTATATTACTTTATTGGCATTTTGTTTATTTATTTTGATACGAATTATATGATTATATGTGTATTTTGTACATATTTTTTTATACGTATTTACATTATTGAATGTGTATTTTGTTTATATATTTTCATACAAATTTACGTTATTATATGTGTATTTGTATAAATATTTTGAAACAAATTTACTTTATTTCATGTATTTTGTATATATATTTCAATTCAAATTTAGCTTATTTTGTGTGTATTTTGTATATATTTTCATACAAATTTAATTACTTCTGTGTATTTTTGTATATAGTTTTATATAAAGTTACGTTATTTTATGTACATTTTGTATATTTATATTTATACAAATACACATTCTTTTATTGGTATTTTGTTTATTTATTTTGATACGAATTTACATTATTTTATGTGTATTTTTTATACATTTTTTTATACGTATTTACTTCATTTTATGTGTATTTTGTATATATATTTTCATAGAAATCTACGTTATTATATGTGTATTCGTATATATATTTTGAAACAAATTTACATTGTTTTATATGTATTTTGCATATCTATTTCAATACAAATTTACCTTATTGTATGTGTTTTTTCTATATTTATTTTAATACAAAATAATTTTTTGATGTGTATTTTGGTATATATATTTTTATAAATAAAAAAAATGCGTTATTTTATGGGTATTTTGCTTCATTATTTTCATACAAATTTACATTATTTTATTAATATTCTGTGTATTTATTTTGATACGATTTTACATTATTCTATTTGTGTTTTGTACATATTTTTTTATACAAATTTACGTTATTTCAAGTGTATTTGTTTATGTATTTTCATTCAAATTTACATTATTTTATGTGTATTTTGTGTATGTATTTTAATACAAATTTACCTAATTTTATGTGTATTTTGTATATTTATTTTCATACAAATTTAAAATATTTTTGTGTAGTTTTGTATATAGTTTGATACAAATCTAGGTTATTTTATGTGTATTTTGTATATCTATTTTCATACAAATACACATTCTTTTATTGATATTTTCTTTATTTATTTTGACGCGAATTTTATGTGAATTTGTTTTCATTTCATACAAATTTACATTATTTTATGTGTATTTTGTACATGTATTTAAATACAAATTTAACTAATTATATGTGTATTTTGTTTATCTATTTTCATACAAATTGAAATTATTTTTTTTGTTTTTTTGTATATATTTTTATTCAAATTTTCGTAATCTTATAAAAATATATATACCAAAATACACATAAAATATTTAAATTTGCATTGAAATAAATATAGAAAATGCACATACAATAAGGTAAATTTGTATTGAAAGAGATATGCAAAAATACATATAAAACAATGTAAATTTGTTTCAAAATATATATACGAATACAAATAAAAAAACGTAGATTTCTATAAAAATATATATACAAAATACACATAAAATTAAGTAAATACGTATAAAAAAAATTTACAAAATACACATAAAATAATGTAAATTCGAATTAAAATAAATAAACAAAATACCAATAAAAGAATGTGTATTTGGATAAAGATAAATATACAAAATACACATACAAAATAAACATAAAATTAGGTAGATTTGTAAAAAAATATATGTACAAAATACACATAAAATAATGTAAATTTATATAAAAATATATATACATATACACATAAAATACCATGAATTTGTGTTAAAATATATATTCAAAATAAATATTAAATAATGTAAAAGCGTATAAAAATATATATACAAATACAGATACAAAAATACACATCGAATAATTAAATTTGTATTAAAATTAATATACAAAATGCGTATATAATAAGGTAAATTTGTATTGAAAAAATATGCAACATACACGTTTACTCATACAAATTTATATTATTTTATTGGTATTTTGTTTATTTATTTTGATACGAATTACATGATTATATGTGTATTTTGTACATATTTTTTATACGTATTTACATTATTTAATGTGTATTTTGTTTATATATTTTCATACAAATTTACGTTATTATATGTGTATTTCTATAAATATTTTGATACAAATTTACTTTATTTCATGTATTTTGTATATATATTTCAATTCAAATTTAGCTTATTTTGTGTGTATTTTGTATATATTTTCATACAAACTTAATTAATTAAATTTGTTTCAAAATATATATGCGAATACACATAAAATAACGTAGATTTCTATAAAAATACATATACAAAATACACATAAAATTAAGTAAATACATATAAAAAAATGTATACAAAATAAACATAAAATAATGTAAATTCGTATAAATATAAATAAACAATATAGCAATAAAAGAATGTGTATTTGTATAAATATAAATATTCAAAATGCACATAAAACAACGTAAAGTTATATAAAACTATATACATAAAATAACGCAAATTTCTATAAAAATATATGTACAAAAATGATCATAAAATAAATTTGCATAAAAATATATATACAAAACACACATTAGATAATGTAAATGAGTATAAAAATATGTATACAAAATAACTATGAAATAATCTAAATTCGTATCGAATTGAATTAAGAAAATACCAATATAATAATGTAATTTTGGATGAAAATATATATACAAAATACACATAAAATAACCTAAATACAAATACAAATATACACATAAATTTTTTTTAAATTGAATGAAATAAATATACAAAATAAACATAAAAAAGGTAAATTTCTAATGAAATATATGAAAAAATACACATAAAATAATATAAATTTGTATGAAAATATATATACAAATACACATTAAATAACATGAATTTGTATAAAATTTGTATCAAAATATATACGAATACACACAATAAAATAACGTAATTTTTTTATGAAAATGTATATACAAAATACACATAAAATAATGTAAATTTGTATAAAAATATATAAACAAATACACATAAAATAATGTAAATTTGGATAAAATATATATACAAAATAAACCTTAAATAATATAAATATGTATAAAAAATATATACAAAATACACATAGAATAATGTTAAATCGTATCAAAATAAATAAAGAGAATATCAATAAAATAATGTAAATTTGTATGAAAATAAAGCTGCAAAATATCCATATAATAACGCATATTTGCATAAAAATATATATACAAAAATACATTTAAAATAGTTAAATTTGTATTAAAATAAATATACAAAATGCACGTACAATAAAGAAAATTTGTATTGAAATAGATATGCAGTATACACATCAATAATGTAAATTTGTATCAAAATATATATACGAATACTCATAAAATAGAGTAAATTTCTATGAAAATATACATACAAAATAGATATACAAAATACACATATAACTAGTTAAATTTGTATTTAAATACATGTACAAAAAACACATAAAATAATGTAGATTTGTATGAAATGAAAACAAATTCATTTTATATGAAATATATTTACAAAATAAACATAGAATAATGTAAAATCATACCAAATAAATACACAGAATATCAATAAAATAATGTAAATTTGTATGAAAATAAAGATGCAAAATACCCATAAAATAAAGCATATTTTTATAAAAATACATACACAAAAATACACAGATTAATCAAATTTGTATTAAAATTAATATACAAAATGCACATACAATAATGTAAATTTGTATTGAAAAAATATGCAAAATACACATAAAACAATGTAAATTTGTTTCAAAATATATATACGAATACACATAAAATAACGTAGATTTCTATAGAAATATATAAACAAAATACACTTGAAATAATGTAAATACGTATAAAAATATATATACAAAATACACATTAAATAATGTTAATTCGTGTCAAAATAAAAAATAAAATATCATGAAAAGAATGTGTATTTGTATGAAAATAGATATACAAAATACACATAAAATAACCTAAATTTGTATAAAACTATATACAAAAATAAACAAAAATAATTTAAACTTGTATGAAAATAAATATACAAAAAACATAAAATTAGGTAAATTTGTATTGAAATACATATACAAAATACACATAAAATAATGTAAATTTGAATGAAAATATATAAACATATAGACTTAAAATAACGTAAATTTGTATCAAATATATATACAAAAAACACATTAAATAATGGAAATATGTATAAAAAAATATATACAAAACACAAATAAAATAATGTAAAATCGTATCAAAATAAATACAGAAAATATTAATAAAATAATGTAAATTTGTATGAAAATTAAGATTCAAAATACCCATGACATGTGTATTCGTATATATATTTTGAACCAAATTTACATTGTTTATATGTATTTTGCATATCTATTTTTGTGTATTCTGTATTTATTTTTGTTATACATAGAATAATGTAAAATCCTATCAAAATAAGTACACAGAATATCAATAAAATAATTTAAATTTGCATGAAAACAAAGATGCAAAATACCCATAAGATAAAGCTTTTTTTTTTAAATACATATACAAAAATACACATAGAATAACTAAATTTGTATTAAAATTAATATACAAAATGCACACATACAATAAGGTAAATTTGTATTGAAAAAAAACCCAAAATAAAAATAAAACATTGTAAATTTGTTTCAAAATATATATACGAATACACATAAAATAACGTAGATTTCTATAGAAATATATATACAAAATACACATGAAATTATGTAAATACGTATAAATATATATATATATATATATATATATATATATATATATATATATATATATATATATATATATATATATATATATATATATATATATATATATATATATATATATATATATATATATATATATATATATATATATATATATATATATATATATATATATATATATATATATATATATATATAAGTAATGTAAATTGTGTCAAAATAAATAAACAAAATATCTTGAAAAGAATGTGTATTTGTATGAAAATAAATAATAGATAATAAATTTGTATGAAATATATATGCAAGATATACATTAAATAATGTAAATATGTATAAAAAATATATACAAAAAACAAATAGAATAATGTAAGATTGTATCAAAATAAATACACTGAATATTAAAAAATAATGTAAATTTGTATGAAAATAAAGATGCAAAATTCCCATCAAATAGCGCATTTATTATAAAATATATATACCAAAATACACATAAAATATTTAAATTTGTATTGAAATAAATATACAAATGCACATACAATAAGGTAAACTTCTATTGAAAGAGATATGCAAAATACATATAAAACAAAGTAAATTTGTTTCAAAATATATATACGAATACACATAAAATAACGTAGATTTCTATAAAATATATGTACAAAATACACATAAAATTAGATAAATACGTATAAAAAATGTAAACAAAATACACATAAAATAATATAAATTGAAACAAAATAAATAAACAAAATACCAATAAAAGAATGTGTATTTGTATAAATATAAATGTACAAAATACACATACAAAATAAACATAAAATAAGGTAAATTTGTAATGAAATATATGTACAAAATACACATAAAATAATGTATATTTATATTAAAATATATATACAAATACACATAAAATGCCATGAATTTGTATAAAATTATATATTCGAAATAAATATTAAATAATGTAAATGCGTATAAAAATATATATAAAAAGTACATATAAAATAATGTAAATTCGTATCAATATAAATCAACAAAATACCAATAAAATAATATATATTTGAATGAAAATAGATTTACAAAATACACATAACATAAGTAAAATTTGTATTGAAATATATACAAAAATACATAAAAATAATTTGAGTTTGTATGAAAATAGATATTCAAAATACACATAAAACTAGGTAAATTTCTTTTGAAGTATATATACAAAATACCCATAAAATATTGTAAATTTGTGTCAGAATATATAAACAAATACACATTAAATAACGTAATTTGTTTGAAAAATATATACAAAATACACATAGAATAATGTGAAATCGTATCAAAATGAATGAGCAGAATATCAATCAAATAACGTAAATTTGTATGAAAATAAAGATGCAAAATACCCATAAAATAAAGCATATTTTTATAAAAAATACATATACAAAAATACACATAGAATAATTAAATTTGTATTAAAATTAATATACAAAATTCATATACAATAAGGTAAATTTGTATTGAAAAAATATGCAAAATACACATAAAAGTGTAAATTTGTTTAAAAATCTATATACGAATACACATAATATAACGTAGATTTCTATAGAAATATATATACAAAATACACATGAAATGATGTAAAGACGTATAAAAATATATATGCAAAATATACTTTAAATAATTTAAATTCTCGTCAAAATAAATAAACAAAATATCAATAAAAGAATGTGTATTTGTATGAAAATGGATATACAAAATACTCATAAAAAAATCTGTTTGTATAAAACTATTTTCAAAAATACACAAAAATAATTTAAATTTGTATGAAAATAAATATACAAAATACACATAAAATTATGTATTTAAATACAAATTTTACTAATTACATACTTTTATAAAAATACATATACAAAAATACACATAGATTAATCAAATTTGTATTAAAATTAATATACAAAATGCACATACAATAAGGTAAATTTGTATTGAAAAAATATGCAAAATACACATAAAACAATGTAAATTTGTTTCAAAATATATATTCGAATACACATAAAATAACGCAGATTTCCAAAGAAATATATATACAAAATACACTTGAAATAATGTAAATACGTATAAAAATATATATACAAAATACACATTAAATAATGTTAATTCGTGTCAAAATAAATAAACAAAATATCATGAAAAGAATGTGTATTTGTATGAAAGTAGATATACAAAATACACATAAAATAACCTAAATTTGTATAAAACTGTATACAAAAATACACAAAAATAATTTAAACTTGTATGAAAATAAATATACAAAAAACATAAAAATAGGTAAATTTGTATTGAAATGCATATACAAAATACACATAAAATAAGGTAAATTTGAATGAAAATATATAGACATATAGACTTAAAATAACGTAAATTTGTATCAAATATATATACAAAAAAATTAAATAATGTAAATATGTATAAAAAAATATATACAAAACACAAATAAAATCATATAAAATCGTATCAAAATAAATACAGAAAATATTAATAAAATAATGTAAATTTGTATGAAAATTAAGATGCAAAATACCATTAAAATAACGCATTTTTATAAAAATATATATACGAAAAAACATAAAATATTTGATTTTGTATTAAAATAAATAGATATACAAAATACACATAAAATAAGCTAAATTTGAATTGAAATATATATACAAAATACATAAAATAATGTAAATTTGTATCAAAATACCTATACAAATACACATATAATAACGTAAATTTGTATAAAAATATATAAACAAAATACACATTAAATAATGTAAATACGTATAAAAATGTAAAAATACAAATAATCATGTAATTCGTATCAAAATAAATAGACAAAATACCAATAAAATAATGTAAATTTCTATGAGAAAACATATACAAAATACACATAAGTAACGCAAATATCAATAAAATATATATAATATAATATATTTTTATACATATATAAAATATTTAATGTATATTTTGTATATATATATTTTATCCAAATTTACATGATTTTATATGTATTTGTTTATATATTTTCATACAAATTTACATTATTTTATGTGAGTTTTGTATATGTATTTCAATACAAATTTGCCTAACTTTATGTGTATTTTGCATATCTATTTTCAAACAAATTTAGATTATTTTAGTGTATTTTTGTATATATTTTTATACAAATTTTAGTTATTTTATTTGTTTTTTGTATATATATTTTCCTACAAATATACATTCTTTTATTGGAATTTTGAGTATTTAATTTTTTACGAATTTATATTATTTTATGTGTATTTTGTATATATATTTTTCTACGAATTTAAACTATTTTATGTGTATTTTATATATACATTTTCATAAAAATTTACGTTATTTTATTGTGTGTATTCGTATATATTTTGAAACATTTTATACAAATTCATGTTATTTTATGCGTATTTGTATATATATTTTCATAGAAATTTATATTATTTTATGTGTATTCTTACATATATTTTATTACAAATTTACCTTATTTTATGTTTATTTTGTATATTTTTTTCATTCAATTTTAAATTATTTAATGTGTATATTTGTATTTGTATTTAGGTTATTTTATGTGTGTTTTCTATATATATTTTCATCCAAAATTACATTATTTTATTGTTATTTTCTTAATTTAACTCGATACGATTTTAGATTATTTCATAGGTATTTTGTATACATATTTTTATACTCATTTACATATCTAATTTGTGTTTTGTATATATTTTTTTATGCAAACTAATTTTATGTGCATTTTTGTACATATATTTTTATAGAAACTTAAAACGTTATTTTATGTGTATTTTGTATATGTTTTCTCATACAAATTTACATTATTTAATTAGTTTTTGTTTATTTATTTTGATACGAATGACTTGATTATTGGTGTATTTTTGTAAATATTTTTATACGTATTTACATTACTTAATCTGTATTTTGTTTATATATTTTTTACAAGTTTACGTTATTATAATGTATTTGTTAAAATATTTTGAAACGAATTTACTTTATTTTATGTATTTGTATATATATTTCAATTCAAATTTAGCTTATTTTGTGTATCTTGTATATCTATTTTCATGCAAATTTAATTACTTCTGTGTTTTTTTGTATATAGTTTTATACAAATCTACGTTATTTTATGTGCATTTTGTATATTTATATTTATACAAATACACATTCTCTTATTGGTATTTATACGAATTTACATTATTTTTGTGTATTTTGTATACATTTTGATTCGTATTTACTTAATTTTATTTGTATATATATATATATATATATATATATATATATATATATATATATATATATATATATATATATATATATATATATATATATATATATATATATGTGTATTCGTATATATATTTTGAAACAAATTTACATTGTTTTATATGTTTTTTGCATATCTATTTCAATACAAATTTACCTTATTTTATGTGCATTTTGTAAATTTATTTTAATACAAATTCAAATATTTTATGTGTATTTTGGTATATATAATTTTATAAAAAAATGCGTTATTTTATAGGTATTTTGCATCTTAGTTTTCATACAAATGTACATTATTTTATTAATATTCTGTGCATATATTTTGATACGATTTTATATTATACTATTTGTGTTTTGTATATATTTTTTTATACGTATTTTCATTATTTAATGTGTATTTTTTATATATATTTTATACAAATTAACGTCATTTTAAGTGTATTTGTTTATATAATTTCATTCAAATTTACATTATTTTAAGTGTATTTTGTATATGTATTTCAATACAAACTTACCTAATTTTATGTGTATTTTGTAAATTTATTTTCATACAAATTTAAATTATTTTTGTGTTTTTTTGTATATACATATAGAGTAAATTTCTATGAAAATATATATTTAAAATACATATAAAATTATGTAAATAAGTATAAAAATATATATATCAAATACACCTAAAAAATGAAAATTCGTATCAAAATAAATAAACAAAATTCCGATAAAAGAACGTACATTTGTAGGAAAACAAATATACAAAATACACATAAAAATACGAAAATTTGAATAAAAATATATACAAAAAAACAAAAAAATAAATTTCAATTTGTATGAAAATAGATATACAAAATACACATATAATTAGTTAAATTTGTATTTAAATACATGTACAAAATACACATAAAATAATGTAAATTTGTATGAAATGAAAAAAATTCACATAAAATAACGTACATTTGTATAAAATATATGTACAAAATATACATAGAATAATGTAAAATCGTATCAAAATAAATACACAGAATATCAATAAAATAATGTAATTTTGTATGAAAATAAAGAGGCAAAATACCCATAAAATAAAGAATTTTTTTTTTTAAATACATATACAAGAATACACATAGAAAAATTAAATTTGTATTAAAATTAATATACAAAATGCACGTACAATAAGGGAAATTTGTATTGAAAAAATATACAAAATGCACATAAAACAATGTATATTTGTTTCAAAATATATATACGAATACACATAAAATAACGTATATTTCTATAGAAATATATATACAAAATACACATGAAATGACGTACATACACAAAAATAATTTAAATTTGTATAAAAATATATATACAAAATACACATAAAACTAGTTAAATTTCTATTGAAATACATATACAAAATACACATAAAATAATGTAAATTTGAATGAAAATATATAAACAAATACACTTAAAATAACGTAAATTTGTATGAAATATATATAGAAAATACACATTAAATAATGTAAATATGTATAAAAAAATATATACAAAACACAAATAGAATAATGTAAAATAGTATCAAAATAAATACACAGAATATTATTAAAATAATGTAAATTTGTATGAAAATAAAGATGGAAAATACCCATAAAACAACGCATTTTTTATGAAAATATATATACCAAAATACACATAAAATATTTAAATTTTTATTACAATAAATATACAAAATGACATACAATAAGGTAAATTTGTATTGAAAGAGATATGCAAAATACACATAAAACAATGTAAATTTGTTTCAAAATATATATACGAATACACATAAAATAACGTAGATTTCTATAAAAATATATATACAAAATACACATAAAATGAAGTAAATACGTATAAGAAAATGTATACAAAATACACATAAAATAATGTAAACTCGTATCAAAATAAATAAACTAAATACCAATAAAAGAATGTTTACTTGTATAAATATAAATATACAAAATACACATAAAATAACGTAAAATTGTATAAAACTATATACAAAAATAAACAAAAATAATTAAATTTGTATGAAAATAGATATACAAAAGACATAAAATAAACTAAATTTGAATTGAAATAAATATAGAAAATACATAAAATAATGTAAATTTGTATCAAAATATATATTCAAATACACATATATTAAAATTAATATACAAAATGCGTATATAATAAGGTAAATTTGTATTGAAAAAATATGCAACATACACGTTTACTCATACAAATTTATATTACTTTATTGGCATTTTGTTTATTTATTTTGATACGAATTATATGATTATATGTGTATTTTGTACATATTTTTTTATACGTATTTACATTATTGAATGTGTATTTTGTTTATATATTTTCATACAAATTACGTTATTATATGTGTATTTGTATAAATATTTTGAAACAAATTTACTTTATTTCATGTATTTTGTATATATATTTCAATTCAAATTTAGCTTATTTTGTGTGTATTTTGTATATATTTTCATACAAATTTAATTACTTCTGTGTATTTTTGTATATAGTTTTATATAAAGTTACGTTATTTTATGTACATTTTGTATATTTATATTTATACAAATACACATTCTTTTATTGGTATTTTGTTTATTTATTTTGATACGAATTTACATTATTTTATGTGTATTTTGTATACATTTTTTTATACGTATTTACTTCATTTTATGTGTATTTTGTATATATATTTTTATAGAAATCTACGTTATTATATGTGTATTCGTATATATATTTTGAAACAAATTTACATTGTTTTATATGTATTTTGCATATCTATTTCAATACAAATTTACCTTATTGTATGTGTTTTTTCTATATTTATTTTAATACAAAATAATTTTTTGATGTGTATTTTGGTATATATATTTTTATAAAAAAAAATGCGTTATTTTATGGGTATTTTGCTTCATTATTTTCATACAAATTTACGTTATTTTATTAATATTCTGTGTATTTATTTTGATACGATTTTACATTATTCTATTTGTGTTTTGTACATATTTTTTAATACAAATTTACGTTATTTCAAGTGTATTTGTTTATGTATTTTCATTCAAATTTACATTATTTTATGTGTATTTTGTGTATGTATTTTAATACAAATTTACCTAATTTTATGTGTATTTTGTATATTTATTTTCATACAAATTTAAAATATTTTTGTGTATTTTTGTATATAGTTTGATACAAATCTAGGTTATTTTATGTGTATTTTGTATATCTATTTTCATACAAATACACATTCTTTTATTGATATTTTCTTTATTTATTTTGACGCGAATTTTATGTGAATTTGTTTTCATTTCATACAAATTTACATTATTTTATGTGTATTTTGTACATGTATTTAAATACAAACTGAACTAATTATATGTGTATTTTGTTTATCTATTTTCATACAAATTTTTTTTTTTTTGTATATATTTTTATTCAAATTTTCGTATTCTTATAAAAATATATATACCAAAATACACATAAAATATTTAAATTTGCATTGAAATAAATATAGAAAATGCACATACAATAAGGTAAATTTGTATTGAAAGAGATATGCAAAAATACATATAAAACAATGTAAATTTGTTTCAAAATATATATACGAATACAAATAAAAAAACGTAGATTTCTATAAAAATATATATACAAAATACACATAAAATTAAGTAAATACGTAAAAAAAATGTTTACAAAATACATAAAAATAATGTAAATTCAATTAAAATAAATAAACAAAACCAATAAAAGAATGTGTATTTGGATAAAGATAAATATACAAAATACACATACAAAATAAACATAAAATTAGGTAGATTTGTAAAAAAATATATGTACAAAATACACATAAAATAATGTAAATTTATATAAAAATATATATACATATACCATGAATTGGTATAAAAATATATATTCAAAATAAATATTAAATAATGTAAAAGCGTAATAAAATATATATACAAATACAGATACAAAAATACACATCGAATAATTAAATTTTTATTAAAATTAATATACAAAATGCGTATATAATAAGGTAAATTTGTATTGAAAAAATATGCAACATACACGTTTACTCATACAAATTTATATTATTTTATTGGTATTTTGTTTATTTATTTTGATGCGAATTACATGATTATATGTATTTTGTACATATTTTTTATACGTATTACATTATTTAATGTATTTTGTTATATATTTTTCATACAAATTTACGTTATTATATGTGTATTTCTATAAATATTTTGATACAAATTTGTTTTATTTCATGTATTTTGTATATATTTTCATTCAAATTAGCTTATTTTGTGTATTTTGTATATATTTTCATACAAACTTAATTAATTAAATTTGTTTCAAAATATATATGCGAATACATAAAATAACGTAGATTTCTATAAAAATACATATACAAAATACACATAAAATTAAGTAAATACATATAAAAATGTATACAAAATAAACATAAAATAATGTAAATTCGTATAAATATAAATAAACAATATAGCAATAAAAGAATGTGTATTTGTATAAATATAAATATTCAAAATGCACATAAAACAACGTAAGTTATATAAAACTATATACATAAAATAACGCAAATTTCTATAAAAATATATGTACAAAATGATCATAAAATAAATTTGCATAAAATATATATACAAAAACACATTAGATAATGTAAATGAGTATAAAATATGTATACAAAATAACTATGAAATAATCTAAATTCGTATCGAATTGAATTAAGAAAATGCCAATATAATAATGTAATTTTGGATGAAAATATATATACAAATACACATAAAATAACCTAAATACAAATACAAATATACATAAAAAAATTAAAATTGAATGAAATAAATATACAAAATAAACATAAAAAGGTAAATTTCTAATGAAATATATGAAAAATACACATAAAATAATATAAATTTGTATGAAAATATATATACACACATTAAATTAAATAACATGAATTTGTATAAATTTGTATCAAAATATATACGAATACACACAATAAAATAACGTAATTTTTATGAAAATGTATATACAAAATACATAAAATAATGTAAATTTGTATAAAATATATAAACAAATACACATAAAATAATGTAAATTTGGATAAAATATATATACAAAATAAACCTTAAATAATATAAATATGTATAAAAATATATACAAAATACACATAGAATAATGTTAAATCGTATCAAAATAAATAAAGAGAATATCAATAAAATAATGTAAATTTGTATGAAAATAAAGCTGCAAAATATCCATATAATAACGCATATTTGCATAAAATATATATACAAAATACATTTAAAATAGTTAAATTTGTATTAAAATAAATATACAAAATGCACGTACAATAAAGAAAATTTGTATTGAAATAGATATGCAGTATACACATCAATAATGTAAATTTGTATCAAAATATATATACGAATACTCATAAAATAGAGTAAATTTCTGAAAATATACATACAAAATAGATATACAAAATACACATATAACTAGTTAAATTTGTATTTAAATACATATACAAAAACACATAAAATAATGTAGATTTGTATGAAATGAAAACAAATTCATTTTATATGAAATATATTTACAAAATAAACATAGAATAATGTAAAATCATACCAAATAAATACACAGAATATCAATAAAATAATGTAAATTTGTATGAAAATAAAAGATGCAAAATACCTATAAAATAAAAGCATATTTTTATAAAAATACATACACAAAATACACAGATTAATCAAATTTATTAAAATTATTATACAAAATGCACAGACAATAAAGTAAATTTGTACTGAAAAAATATGCAAATACACATAAAACAATGTAAATTTCTATCAAAATATATATACGAATACACATAAAATAACGTAGATTTCTAAAATATATAAACAAAATACACTTGAAATAATGTAAATACGTATAAAATATATATACAAAATACATTAAATAATGTTAATTCGTGTCAAAATAAAAAATAAAAATATCATGAAAAGAACGTGTATTTGTATGAAAATAGATATACAAAATACACATAAATAACCTAAATTTGTATAAAACTATATACAAAATAAACAAAAATAATTTAAACTTGTATGAAAATAAATATACAAAAACATAAAATTAGGTAAATTTGTGAAATACATATACAAAATACACATAAAATAATGTAAATTTGAATGAAAATATATAAACATATAGACTTAAAATAACGTAAATTTGTATCAAATATATATACAAAAACACATTAAATAATGGAAATATGTATAAAAAAATATATACAAAACACAAATAAAATAATGTATAATCGTATCAAAATAAATACAGAAAATATTAATAAAATAATGTAAATTTGTATGAAAATTAAGATTCAAAATACCCATGACATGTGTATTCGTATATATATTTTGAACCAAATTTACATTGTTTATATGTATTTTGCATATCTATTTTGTGTATTCTGTATTTATTTTGTTATACATAGAATAATGTAAAATCCTATCAAAATAAGTACAGAATATCAATAAAATAATTTAAATTTGTATGAAAACAAAGATGCAAATACCCATAAGATAAAGCTTTTTTTTAAATACATATACAAAATACACATAGAATAACTAAATTTGTATTAAAATTAATATACAAAATGCACACATACCATCAAATAAATTTTGTATTGAAAAAAGCATAATAAAAATAAATAAGCATTTGTAAATTGTTTCCAAAATATATACGAATACACATAAATAACATGATTTCTATGAAATATATACAAAAAATACATGAAATTATGTAAATACGTATTAAAAATATATATAAAATACATATTAAGTAATGCTATAAATTCATATCAAAATAAATAAACAAAATATCTTGAAAAGGAATGTGTATTTGTATGAAAATAAATAATAGAATAAATATCAAATTTGTACCAAATATATATATAAGATATACATTAAATAGTAAATATATAAAATGTAATATATATACAAAAACAAATAGAATAATGTAAATCGGTATCAAAATAAATACACCGAATAATAAAATAATGTAAATTTGTTATGAAAATAAAGATGCAAAATTCCATCAAATAGCCGCATTTTTATAAAATATATATACCAAAATGCACATAAAATATTTAAATTTGTATTGAAATAAATTACAAAATGCACATACAATAAAATTAAACTTCTATTGAAAGAGATATGCAAAAATACATATAAAACAAAAATGAATTTGTTTCAAAATATATATACGAATACATAAAATAACGTAGATTCTATAAAATATATACACAAATACACATAAAATTGAATAAATGCATTATAAAAAATGTAAACAAAATACACATAAAATAATATAAATTCAAACAAATGTAAATAAACAAATACCAATAAGGAAATGTGTATGTGTTGTAAATATAAATATAAATGTACAAAATACGTAAAATAAAAATATACATAAATAAAGAGTAAATTTGTAATGAAATATATGTACAAAATACATAAAATAAATGTATATTTATATGAAAATATATATACAAATACACATAAAATGCATGTAATTTGTATAAAATTATATATTCAAAATAAATATTAAATAAATGTAAATGCGTATAAAAAATATATAAAAAAGTACCAATAAAATAATATGAAATTCGTATCAATATAAATCAACAAATACATAAAATAATATAAATTTGTATATATATTTGATAAAAGATTTACAAGGCTCAAAATACACATAACTTAAGTAAAATTTTGTGAAATATATACAAAATACATAAAAATAATTTGAGTTTGTATGAAAATAGATATTCAAAATACACATAAAATAATATAAATTTCTTTTGAAGTATATATACAAAATACCCATAAAATGTTAATGTAAATTTGGATTAAATATATAAATACAAAATGAACATTAAATAAATGTAATTTGAAAAATATATACAAAATACCACATAGAATAATGGAAATCATATCAAAATGAATGGGCAGAATATCAATAAAATAACGTAAATTTGCATGAAAATAAAGATGCAAAATACCCATATAATAAAGCATATTTTATAAAAAATATATACAAAAATACACATAGAATAATTAAATTTTGTATTAAGAAATAAATATACAAAAATGCATATACAATAAAGGTAAATTTAATATTGAAAAATATGCAAAATACACATCATAATTGTAAATTTGCATCAAAAATCAATATACGAATACCATAATATAGCATAGATTTCATGAAAATATATATACAATACAAAATACCGCGCGATGTAATGACAATATAAAATATATATAATACACATTAAATAATTTAAGGCTATACTCGTCAAAATAAATAAACAAAATATCAATAAAATAATGTATTTGTATGAAAATAGATATACAAATACTCACAAAATAACTATGTTTGTATAAAAAACTATTTTCAAAATACACAAAATAATGTAAATTTGTATGAAAATAAATATACAAAATACACATAAAATTATTTTTATATCTATTTTATACAAATGTACGTTATTTATGTGAATTGTTTTCATTTCATCATACAAATTTACATGTGATATATTTAAATACAAATAAAACTAAAGCATATTTTATAAAATACATATACAAAAAATACACATAGATTAATCAAATTTGTATTAAAATTAATATACAAAATGCACATACAATAAGTAAAATTTATTATTGAAAAATATACCAAAATAAAATAAACATAAAACAATGTAAATTTGTTTCAAAATATATATACAAATACACATAAAATAACGCAGATTTCTGTATAAATATATATACAAAATACACTTGAAATAATGTAAATGCATAAAATATATATACAAAATACACATTAAATAATGTTCATTCGTGTCAAAAATAAATAAACAAATATAAAGAAAAGAATGTTATTTGTATGAAAATAGATATACAATATACACATAAAATAACCTAAATTTGTATAAAACTATATACAAAATTACACCAAAATAATTTAAACTTGTATGAAAATAAATATACAAAAACATATAATCATAGGTAAATTTGTATTGAAATACATACAAAATACAGATAAAATAAGCTAAATTTGAGTGAAAATATATAAACATCTAGACTTAAAATAATGTAAATTTGTATCAAATATATATACAAAAATACATTAAATAATGTAAATATGTATAAAAATATATACAAAACACAAATAAAATAATGTAAAATCGTATCAAAATAAATACAGAAAATATTAATAAAATAATGTAAATTTGTATGAAAATTAAGATACAAAATACATAAAATAACGCATTTTTATAAAATTTATATACGAAAAAACATAAAATATTTGATTTTGTATTAAAATAAATAGATATACAAAATACACATAAAATAAGCTAAATTTGAATTGAAATATATATACAAAATACATAAAATAATGTAAATTTGTATCAGAAATACTTATACAAATACATATAATAACGCGTAAATTTGTATAAAATATATAAACAAAATACATTAAATAATGTAAATACGTATAATAAAATGTACAAAATACAGAAATAATTATGTAATTCGTATCAAAATAAATAGACAAAATACCAATAAAATAATGTAAATTTCTTGAGAAAGCATATACAAAATACATAATTAACGCAAATATCAATAAAATATATATAATATAATATATTTTATACATATTAAAATGTTTAATGTATAATTTGTATATATATTTATCCAAATTTACGTTATTTTATATGTATTGTTATATATTTTCATACCAATTTACATTATTTCATGTGAGTTTTGTATATGTATTTCAATACAAATTTGCCTAACTTTATGTGTATTTTGCATATCTATTCTCAAACAAACTTAAATTATTTTGTGTATTTTTGTATATATATTTTATACAAATTTTAGTTATTTTATTTGTTTTTGTATATATATTTTCTACAAATATACATTCTTTTATTTAAATTTCGTGTATTTTAATTTTTACGAATTTACATTATTTTATGTATTTTATATATATTTTCTTACGTATTTAAATCTATTTTATGTGTATTTTATATATACATTTTCATAAAATTTACGTTATTTTGTGTGTATTCGTATATATTTTGAAACATTTTATACAAATTTATGTTATTTTATGTGTATTTGTTTATATATATTTTCAAACAAATTTATTTTATTTCATGTGTGTTCTTTCATATATTTTACTACAAATTTACCTTATTTTATGTTTATTTTGTATATTTATTTCATACAATTTTAAATTATTTAATGTGTATATTTGTATTTTTATTTAGGTTATTTTATTTGTGATTACTATATATATTTTCATCCAAAAATACATTATTTTATTTGTATTTTATTAATTTAACTCGATACAATTTAGATTATTTCATAGGTATTTTGTATACATATTTTATACTCATTTACATTATCTAATGTGTGTTTTTGTATATATTTTTATGCAAACTAATTTTATGTGCATTTTGAACATATATTTTTATAGAAACTTAAAACGTTATTTTATGTGTATTTTGTATATGTTTTCTCATACAAATTTACATTATTTAATTAGTTTTTTGTTTATTTATTTTGATACGAATGACTTGATTATTTGTGTATTTTGTAAATATTTTTTTATACGTATTTACATTACTTAATGTGTATTTTGTTTATATATTTTTTCACAAATTTAAGTTATTATATTTATATTTGTTAAAATATTTTGAAACAATTTACTTTATTTTATGTATTTTGTATATATATTTCAATTCAAATTTAGCTTATTTTGTGTGTATTTTGTATATCTATTTTCATACAAATTTAATTACTTCTGTGTATTTTTGTATATAGTTTTATACAAATTTACGTTATTTTATGTGCATTTTGTATATTTATATTTATACAAATACACATTCTCTTATTAGTATTTTGTTTTTTTCTATTTATACGAATTTTCATTATTTTATGTGTATTTTGTATACATTTTTGATTCGTATTTACTTAATTTTATTTGTATTTATTATATATATATATATATATATATATATATATATATATATATATATATATATATATATATATATATATATATATATATATATATATATATATATATATATATATATATATATATATATATATATATATATATATATATATATATATATATATATATATATATATTTATAGAAATCTACGTTATTTTATGTGTATTCGTATATATATTTTAAAACAAATTTACATTGTTTTATATGTATTTTGCATATCTATTTAATAAAAAATTACCTTATTGTATGTGCATTTTGCATATTTATTTTAATACAAATTCAAATATTTTATGTGTATTTCGGTATATATATTTAAAAAAAATGCGTTATTTTATTTTTATTTTGCATCTTAGTTTTCATAAAAATTTACATTATTATATTAATATTCTGTTATATATTTTGATATGATTTTATATTATACTATTTGTGTTTTGTATATATTTTTTTTATACATATTTTCATTATTTATTGTGTATTTTTATATATATTTATACAAATTAACGTTATTTTAAGTGTATTTGTTTATATAATATCATTCATATTTACATTATTTTAAGTGTATTTTGTATATGTATTTAAATACAAATTTACCTTATTTTATGTATTTTGTATATTTATTTTCATACAAATTTAAATTATTTTGTGTTTTTGTATATACATATAGAGTAAATTTCTATGAAAATATATATTCAAAATACATATAAAATTATGTAAATAAATATAAAATATATATATCAAATACACCTAAAAATGAAAATTCGTATCAAAATAAATAAACAAAATTCTATAAAGAACGTATATTTGTGGAAAATAAATATACAAAATACACATAAAATTACGAAATTTGAATAAAATATATACAAAAAACAAAAAATAAATTTCAATTTGTATGAAAATAGATATACAAAATACACATATAAATAGTTAAATTCGTTTTAAATACATGTACAAAATACACATAAAATAATGTAAATTTGTACGTTCTTTTATCAGAATTTTGTTTATTGATTTTGATGCAATTTTCATTATTTAGGTGTATTTGATATATATATATATATATATATATATATATATATATATATATATATATATATATATATATATATATATATATATATATATATATATATATATATATATATATATATATATATATATATATATATATATATATATATATATATATATATATTTACAAATTTTATATGTAATTTTAATATATATTTTCATAGAAATTTACTCTATTTTATGTGTATTCGTATATATATTTTGATACAAATTAACATTATTTATGTGTATTTCGCATATCTATTTCAATACAAATTTCCTTTATTGTATGTGCCTTTTGTATATTTATTTTGATACAAATTTAATTATTTTATGTGTATTTTTGTAAATATATTTTTAAACAAATATGCGTTATTATATGGATATTTTGCATCTTTATTTTCATACAAATTTACATTATTTTATTGATAGTCTGTTTATTTATTTTGATACGATTTTACGTTATTCTGTGTATTTTGTATACATATTTTTAGACATATTTACATTATTTAATGTATATTTTGTACATATATTTTATGGAAATTTACGTTATCTTATGTGTATTTGTTTATATAGTTTCATACAAATTTACATTATTTTATGTGTATTTTGTATATGTATTTCAATAAAAATTTGCCTAATTTCATGTGTATTTTGCATATCTATTTTCAAACAAATTTAAATAATTTTTGTGTATTTTTGTATATATTTCTATACAAATTTTTGTTATTTTATTTGTATTTTGTATATATATTTTCCTACAAATATACATTCTTTTAGAGGAAATTTTGTTTATTTATTTTGATAAGAGTTTACATTATTTTATGTGTATTTTGTATATATATTTTTCAATGTATTTACATTATTTAATGTGTATTTTGTATATATATTTTCATAAAAATTTACGTTATTTTATTGTGTGTATTCGTATATATTTTGATACAAATTTACTTTATTTTATGTGTTTTTTGCATATCTATTTCAATAAAAATCTACCTTATTGTATGTGTATTTTGTATATTTATTTTAATACAAATTTAATTATTTTATGTGTATTTTTGTATATATATTTTTTTAAATATGAGTTATTTTATGGGTATATTGCATCTTTAATTTTATAAATTTTTACATTACGTACATATAAAATAATTCAAATTTAATTATTCTATGGTAAATTTGTTTCATAATATATATACGAATTCACATAAAATAACGTTGATTTCTATAGGAATATATATACAAAATACACATGAAATGATGTAAATACGTATAAAAATATATATACAAAATACACATTAAATACTGTAAACTCGCGTCAAAATAAATAAACAAAATATCAATAAAAGAATGTGTATTTGAATGAAAATAGATATACAAAATACACATAGAATAATCTAAATTTGCATCAAACTATATACAAAAATACACAAAAATATTTTAAATTTGTATGAAAATAAATATACAAAATACACATAAAATTAGGTAAATTTGTATTGAAATACATATACAAAATACACTTAAAATAATGTAAATTTGAATGAAAATACATAAACAAATACACTTAAAATAACGTAAATTTGCATCAAAAAATATACACAAAACAAATTAAATTTGTATTAAGATAAATATACAAAAAACACCTACAATAAGGGAAATTTGTAATGAAATAGATATGCAAAATACATATAAAACAATGTAAATTTGTTTCAAAATATATATACGAATACACATAAAATAACGTAGATTTCTATAAAAATATATATACAAAATACACATAAAATGTAGTAAATACGTATAAAAAAATGTATACAAAAAACACATAAAATAATGTAAATTCGTATCAAAATAAATAAACAAATTACCAATAAAAGAATGTGTATTTGTATAAATATAAATATACAAAATACACATAAAATAACGTAAATTTATATAAAACTATATACAAAAATACACAGAAGTAATTAAATTTGTATGAAAATATATACAAAATACACACAAAATAAGCTAAAATTGAATTGAAATATATATACAAAATACATGAAATAAAGTAAATTTGTATCAAAATATTTATACAAATACACATATAATAACGTAAATTTGTATGAAAATATAAACAAAATACACATTAAATAATGTAAATACGTATAAAAAAATATGTACAAAATACACATATAATCATGTAATTCGTATCAAAATAAATAAACAAAATACCAATAAAATAATATAAATTTGTATGAGTAAACGTGTATGTTGCATATTTTTTCAATACAAATTTACCTTATTATATACGCATTTTGTATATTAATTTGAATACAAATTTAATGATTCGATGTGTATTTTTGTATCTGTATTTTTATAAACATATGCTTTATTTTTGGGGTATTTTGCATCTTTATTTTCATACAAATTTACATTATTTTATTGATATTCTGCTCATTCATTTTGATACGAATTGACATTATTCTATGTATATTTTGTATATATTTTTCATACAAATTTACGTTATTTTATGTGTATTTGCTTATATATTTTGACACAAATTTACAATATTTTATGGGTATTTTGTATATACATTTCAAAAGAAATTTACCTAGTTTTATGTGTATTTTGTATATCTGTTTTCATACAAACTCAAATTATTTCTATGTATTTTTGTATATATTTTAATACAAATTTTAGTTATGTTATGTGTATTTTGTAAATTTATTTTCATTCAAATATATATTATTTTATTTGTGTTTTGTTGATTTATATTGATACGAATTTACATTATTTTATATGTACTTTGTATATATATTTTTATACGCTTTTACATTATTTAATATTTATTTTGAATATATATTTTTATACTAATTCATGGTATTTTATGTGTGTTTGTATATATATTTTTATATAAATTTACATTATTTTATGTGTATTTTGTACATATATTTTTTTACAAATCTACCTTATTTTATGTTTATTTTGTATGTGTATTTTGTATATTTATATTTATCCAAATACACATTCTTTTATTGGTATTTTGTTTATTTATTTTAATTCGAATTTACATTATTTTATGTGTATTTTGTATACATTTTTTATACGTATTTACTTAATTTTATGTGTATTTTGTATATATATTTTTATAGAAATCTACGTTTTTTTATTTGTATTCGTATATATATTTTGAAACAAATTTACATTGTTTTATATGTATTTTTGCATATCTCTTTCAATACAAATTTACCTTATTGTATGTGCATTTTGTATATTTATTTCAATGCAAATTTAAATATTTTATGTGTATTTTGGTATATATATTTTTATAAGATTACGAAAATTTGAATAAAAATATATACAAAAAAACAAAAAAATAAATTTCAATTTGTATGAAAATAGGTATACAAAATACACATATAATTAGCTAAATTTGTATTTAAATACATGTACAAAATACACATAAAATAATGTAAATTTGTATGAAATGAAAACAAATTCACATAAAATTCGCGTCAAAATAAATAAACAAAATATCAATAAAAGAATGTGTATTTGTATGTAAATAGATATACAAAATACACATAAAATAACCTAAATTTGTATCAAACTATATACAAAAATAAACAAAAATATTTTAAATTTGTATGAAAATAAATATTCAAAATACACATAAAATTAGGTAAATTTGTATTGAAATAAATACACAAAATACACATAAAATAATGTAAATTTGAATGAAAATACATAAACAAATACACTTAAAATTACGTAAATTTGTATTAAAAAAAATGTACAAAACACAAATAGAATAATGTAAAATCGTATCAAAATAAATACACAGAATATTAATAAAATAATGTAAATTTGTATGAAAATAAAGAAGCAAAATACCCATTAAATAACGCATTTTTTTATCTATAAAAATATATATACCAAAATACACATCAAAAAATTAAATTTGTATTAAAATAAATATACCAAAAACACATACAATAAGGTAAATTTGTATTGAAATAGATATGTAAAATACATATAAAACAATGTAAATTTGTTTCAAAATATATATACGAATACACATAAAATAACGTAGATTTCTATAAAAATATATATACAAAATACACATAAAATGAAGTAAATACGTATAAAAAAATGTATACAAAAAACACATAAAATAATGTAAATTCGAATCAAAATAAATAAACAAAATACCAATAAAAGAATGTGTATTTGTATAAATATAAATATACAAAATACACATAAAATAACGTAAATTTATATAAAACTATATACAAAAATACACAAAAGTAATTAAATTTGTATGAAAATATATACAAAATACACACAAAATAAGCTAAATTTGAATTGAAATATATATACAAAATACATGAAATAAAGTAAATTTGTATCAAAATAGTTATACAAATACACATATAATAACGTAAATTTGTATGAAAATATATAAACAAAATACACATTAAATAATGTAAATACGTATAAAAAATATGTACAAAATACACATATAATCATGTAATTCGTATCAAAATAAATAAACAAAATACCAATAAAATAATATAAATTTGTATGAGTAAACGTGTATGTTGCATATTTTTTCAATACAAATTTACCTTATTATATACGCATTTTGTATATTAATTTTAATATATGTGTATTTGAATTTTTGATACAAATTCACATTATTTTATGTATTTTCTATATTTATTTCAATTCAAATTTAGCTTATTTTATGTGTCTTTTGTATATCTATTTTCATACAAATTTCATTATTTTTGTTTATTTTTGTATATAGTTTTATACAATTTTACGTTATTTTATGTGTATTTTGTATATTTATATTTATACAAGTAAACATTCTTTTATTGGCATTTAGTTTATTTATTTTGATACAATTTACATTATTTTATGTATTTTGTATACATTTTCTTATACATAATTTCTTCATTTTAAGTGTATATTGTATATATATTTTTATAGAAATCTACGTTATTTTATGTGTATTCGTATATATATTTTGAAACAAATTTACATTGTTTTATGTGTATTTTGCATATCTATTTCAATACAAATTTACCTTATTGTATGTGCATTTTGTATATTTATTGTAATACAAATTTAAATATTTTATTTGTATTTTGGGATATATATTTTCATAAAAAATGCGTTGTTTTATGGGTATTTTGCATCTTTATTTTCATACAAATTTACATTATTTTATTAATATTCTGTGTATTTATTTTGATACTATTTTACATTATTCTATTTGTGTTTTGTATATATTTTTATATACATATTTACATTATTTAATGTGTATTTTCTATATATATTTCATACAAATTTACGTTATTTTAAGTGTATTTGTTTATATATTTTCATTCAAATTTACATTATTTTATGTGTATTTTGTATATGTATTTCAATAGAAATTTAACTAGTTTTATGTGTATTTTATATATATATATATATATATATATATATATATATATATATATATATATATATATATATATATATATATATATATATATATATATATATATATATATATATATATATATATATATATATATATATATATATATATATATATATATATATATATATATATATATATTATATATACAAATTTACAATATTTTATGTGTATTTTGTATATCTATTTTCATACAAATACACATTCTTTTATTGATATTTTGTTTATTTATTTTGATGCGAATTTACATTATATAATGTGTATTGTGTATATATATTTTTATACGTATTTACGTCATTTCATGTGTATTTTATATATATATTTCTATAGAAATATACGTTATTTTATGTGTATTCGTATATATATTTTGAAACAAATATACATTGTTTTATGTGCATTTTGTATATTTTTTCAATACAAATTTACCTTATTGTACGTGCATTTTGTATATTAATTTTAATACAAATTTAATTATTCTATGTGTATTCTTGTATATATATTTAAAAAAAAATATGCTTAATTTATGGGTATTTTGCATCTTTATTTTCATACAAAATTACATTATTTTATTGATATTCTGTGTATTTATTTTGATACGATTTTACATTATTCTATGTATATTTTGTATATATTTTATACAAATGTACGTTATTTTATGTGAATTTTTTTTCATTTCATACAAATTTACATTATTTTATGTGTATTTTATACATGTATTTAAATACAAATTTAACTAATTATATGTTTATTTTGTATATCTATTTTCATACAAATTGAAATTTTTGTTTTTGTTTTTTTGTATATAATTTTATTCAAATTTTCGTAATTTTATGTGTATTTTGTATATTTATTTTCCTACAAATATACGTTTTTTTATCGGAATTTTGTTTATTTATTTTGATTCGAATTTTCATTTTCTTAGGTGTATTTGATATATATATTTTTATACTTATTTACATAATTTTATATGTATTTTGAATATATATTTTCATAGAAATTTACTCTATATGTATATACAGAAAAACACAAAAATAATTTAAATTTGTATGAAAATAAATATACAAAATACACATAAAATTAGGTAAATTTGTATTGAAATACATATACACAATACACTTAAAATAATGTAAATTTGAATGAAATTATATAAACAAATACACTTAAAATGACGTTAATTTGTATAAAATATATAAAAAAATACACATTAAATAATGAAAATATGTATAAAAAAATATATACAAAACACAAATAGTATAATATAAAATCGTATCAAAATATATACACAGGACATTAATAAAATAATGTACATTTGTATGAAAACTAAGATGCAAAATACCTATAAAATAACGCATTTTTTATAAAATTATATATACCAAAATACACATAAAATATTTGAATTTCTATTAAAATAAATATACAAAATGCACATACAATATGGTAAATTTGTCTTGAAATAGATATGCAAAAAACATATAAAACAATGTAAATTTGTTTCAAAATATATACGAATACACATAAAATAACGTAGATTTCTATAAATCTATATATACAAAATACAAATAAAATTAAGTAAATACGAATCAAAATGTATGTATACAAAATACACATAAAATAATGTAAATTCGTATAAATATAAATAACCAAAATACCAATAAGAGAATGTGTATTTGTATAAATATAAATATACAAAATGCACATAAAATAACGTAAATTTGTATAAAACTATATACAAAAATACACAGAAGTAATTAAATTTGTATGAAAATAGATATACAAAATACACACAAAATAAGCTAAATTTGAATTGAAATATATATACAAAAAACATAAAATAAAGTAAACTCGTTTCAAAATATTTTTAACAAATACACATATAATAACGTAAATTTGTAAAAAAAATATATAAACAAAATGCACATTAAGTAATGTAAATACGTATAAAAAATATTTACAAAATACACCAATAATCAAGTCATTCGTATCAAAATAAATAAACAAAAAACTAATTAAATAATGTAAATTTGTATGAGAAAACATATACAAAATACACATAAAATAACGTTTTAATTTTCTATTAAAATATATTTACAAAATGCATATAAAATTAGTTCGCATTAAAAAAATATATACAAAACACACATTAGATAATGTAAATGAGTATAAAAATATGTATACAAAATACCTATGAAATAATCTAAATTCGTATCGAGTTAAATTAAGAAAATAACAATAAAATAATATAATTTTGGATGAAAATATATATAGAAAACACACATAAAATAACCTAAATACAAATACAAATATACACATTAAATAATTTAAAATTGAATGAAATAAATATACAAAATAAACATAAAATAAGGTAAATTTGTAATAAAATATATGTAAGAATACACATAAAATAATATAAATTTGTATGAAAATATATATACAAATACACATAAAATAACATGAATTTGTATAAAATGTTTCAAAATATATACGAATACACACAATAAAATAACGTAAATTTTTATGAAAATGTATATATAAAATACACATAAAATAGTTTAAATACGTAGAAAAATATATATACAAAATACACATAAAATAATGTAAATTCGTAAAAAATTTAATACACAAATTTCCAATAAAAGAATGTATATTTGTAGGAAAATATATATACAAAAAACAAATAAAATAACTAAAATTTGTATAAAAATATATACAAATATACACAAAAATAATTTAAATTTGTTTGAAAAATAGATATGCAAAATACACATAAAGTTAGGCAAATTTGTATTGAAATACATATACAAAACTCACATAAAATAATGTAAATTTGTATGAAAATATCTAAACAAATACATATAAAATCACGTAAATTTGGATAAAATATATATATACAAAATTTACATTAAATATTTTAAATATGTATAAAAATATATTATATTATATATATTTTTATTGATATTTGCGTTATTTATGTGTATTTTGTATATGTTTTCTCATAGAAATTTACATTATTTTATTGATATAGTGTCTATTTATTTTGATACGAATTACATGATTATTTGCGTATTTTTTACATTTTTTTATACGTATTTACATTATTTAATGTGTATTTTGTTTATATATTTTTATAAAAATTTACGTTATTATATATGTATTTGTATAGGTATTTTGATACAAATTTACATTATTTTATGTATTTTGTATATATATTTCAATTCAAATTTAGCTTATTTTATGTATATTTTGTATATCTATTTATTTTAATACAAAATCAAATATTTTATGTTTTTTCGTATTTATATTTTTATAAAAAATGCGTTATTTTATGGGTATTTTGCATCTTAATTTTCATACATATTTACATTATTTTATTAATATTTTCTGTATTTATTTTCATACGATTTTACATTATTTTATTTGTGTTTTGTATATATTTTTTTATACATATTTACATTATTTAATGTTTTTTTGTACATATATTTGATACAAATTTACGTTATTTTAAGTCTATATGTTTATATATTTTCATTCAAATTTACATTATTTTATGTGTATTTTGTATATGTATTTCAATAAAAATTTACTTATTTTTACATGTTTTTGTATATTTATTTTCATACAAGTTTAAATTATTTTTGTGTATTTTTGTATATAGTTTTATACAAATTTAGGTTATTTTATGTGTATTTTATATATCTATTTTCATAAAAATACACATTCTTTTCATGATATTTTGTTTATTTATTTTGACACGAATTAACATTATTTAATGTGTATTTTGTATATATATTTTTATACGTATTTACATTATTTCAAGTGTATTTTGTATATATATTTCTATAGAAATCTGCGTTATTTTATGTGTATTCGTATATATATTTTGAAATAAATTTACATTATTTTATGTGTATTTTGCATATTTTTTCAATACAAATTTACCTTATTGTATGTGCATTTTGTATATTAATTTTAATACAAATTTGATTAATCTATGTGTATTTTTGTATATGTATTTTTATAAAAATATGCTTTATTTTATGGGTATTTTGCATCTTTATTTTCATACAAATTTACATTATTTTATTGATATTCTGTGTATTTATTTTGATATGATTTTACATTATTCTATGTGTATATTGTATATATATTTTATATAAAATGTATTTGTTTTCATTTCATACAAATCTACATTATTTTGTGTTTTTTGTACATGTATTTAAATACAAATTTAACTAGTTATATGTGTATTTTGTATATCTATTTTGTATGTATATTTTCATAGAAATTTACTCTATTTTATGAGTATTCGTATATATATTTTGATACAAATTTACATTATTGATGTGTATTTTGCATATCTATTTCAATACAAATTTACTTTATTGTACGTGCATTTTGTATATTTATTTTAATACAAATTTAACTATCTTATATGTATTTTTGTATATATATTTTTATGCAAAAATGCGTTATTATATGGATATTTTGCATCTTTATTTTCATACAAATTTACATTATTTTATTGATATTCTCTTTATTTATTTTGATACGATTTAACATTATTCTATGTGTATTTTGTATATTTTTTTTTTATACATATTTACATTATTTAATGTTCATTTTGTATATATATTTTATCCAAATTTACATTATTTTATGTGTATTTGTTTATATATTTTCATACAAATTTACATTATTTTATGTGTTTTTTGTATATATATTTTTCTACGTATCTAAATTATTTTATGTGTATTTTGTATATACATTTTCATAAGAAAAATTACGTTATTTTATTGTGTGTATAAGTATATATTTTGATACAAATTTTATACAAATTCATGTTATTTAATGTGTATTTGTATATATATTTTCATACAAATTTATATTATTTTATGTGTATTTTTTTATATACTTCATTACAAATTTACCTTATTTTATGTTTATTTTGTATATTTATTTCATTCAATTTTAAATTATTTTATGTGTATATTTGTATTTGTATTTAGGTTATTTTATGTGTATTTTGTATATATATTTTCATCCAAAATTACATTATTTTATTGATTTTTTCTTAATTTAAATCGATACGAATTTAGATTATTTCATAGGTATTTTGTATACATATTTTTATACTCATTTACATTATCTAAAGTGTGTTTTGTATATATATATTTTTATGCAAATTTATTTTATGTTCATTTTTGTACATATTTTTTTATAGAAATTTGCATTATTTTATGAATATAGTTTTATATAAATTTACGTTATTTTATGTGCATTTTGTATATTTATATTTATACAAATACACATTCTTTTATTGGTATGTAAAGATTGTGTATTTGTATAAAAATATATAATAGATAATAAATTTGTATAAAATATATATGCAAGATACTCATTAAATAATGTAAATATGTATAAAAAAGTATATACAAAAAACAAATAGAATAATGTAAATTAGTATCAAAATAAATACACCGAATATTAATAAAATAATGTAAATTTGTATGAAAATAAAGATGCAAAATTCCCATAAAATAGCGCATTTCTTATAAAAATATATATACCAAAATACACATAAAATATTTAAATTTGTATTGAAATAAATATACAAAATGCACATACAATAAGGTAAATTTGTATTGAAAGAGATATGCAAAAATACATATAAAACAATGTAAATTTGTTTCAAAATATATATACGAATACAAATAAAAAAACGTAGATTTCTATAAAAATATATATACAAAATACACATAAAATTAAGTAAATACGTATAAAAAATGTATACAAAATACACATAAAATAATGTAAATTCGATTTAAAATAAATAAACAAAATACCAATAAAAGAATGTGTATTTGGATAAATATAAATATACAAAATACATATACAAAATAAACATAAAATAAGGTAGATTTGTAATAAAATATATGTACAAAATACACATAAAATAATGTAAATTTATATGAAAATATATATACAAATACACATAAAATACCATGAATTTGAATAAAAATATATATTCAAAATAAATATTAAATAATGTAAAAGCTAATTAAAATATATATACACAGTCCCTATAAAATACTCTAACTTCGGATCAATATAAATCACCAAAACCCCAATAAAGTCATATATATATATATATATATATATATATATATATATATATATATATATATATATATATATATATATATATATATATATATATATATATATATATATATATATATATATATATATATATATATATATATATATATATATATATATATATATATATATATATATATTAATGAAAATAAATTTACAAAATACGCATAACATAACTAAAATTTGTATTAAAATATATACAAAAATACATAGAAATAATTTGAGTTTGTATGAAAATAGATATACAAAATACACATAAAACTAGGTAAATTTCTTTTGAAATATATATACAAAATACCCATAAAATATTGTAAATTTGTGTCAAAATATATAAACAAATACACATAAAATAACGTAAATTTGTATGAAAAATATATAAAAAATACACATAGAATAATGTCAAATCGTATCAAAGTGAATGAGCAGAATATCAATAAAATAACGTAAATTTGTATGAAAATAAAGATGCAAAATACCCATAAAATAAAGCATATTTATATAAAAATACATATACAAAAATACACATAGAATAATTAAATTTGTATTAAAATTAATATACAAAATGCACATACAATAAGGTAAATTTGTATTGAAAAAATAAGCAAAATACACATAAAAGTGTAAATTTGTTTAAAAATCTATATACGAATACACATAATATAACGTAGATTTCTATAGAAATATATATACACAATACACATGAAATGATGTAAATACGTAGAAAAATATATATACAAAATACACATTAAATAATTTAAATTCTCGTCAAATAAATAAACAAAATATCAATAAAAGAATGTGTATTTGTATGAAAATAGATATACAAAATACTCATAAAATAACCTAAGTTTGTATAAAACTATATACAAAAATGCACAAAAATAATTTAAATTTGTATGAAAATAAATATACAAAATACACATAAAATTATTTTGTATATCTGTTTTATACAAAAGGACGTTATCTTATGTGAATTTGTTTTCATTTCATACAAATTTACATTATTTTATGTGTATTTTGTACATGTATTTAAATACAAATTTAACTAATTATATGTGTATTTTGTATATCTATTTTCATACAAATTGAAATTTATGTTTTTGTTTTTTTGTATATATTTTTATTCAAATTTTCGTAATCTTATAAAAATATATATACCAAAATACACATAAAATATTTAAATTTGCATTGAAATAAATATACAAAATGCACATACAATAAGGTAAATTTGTATTGAAAGAGATATGCAAAAATACATATAAAACAATGTAAATTTGTTTCAAAATATATATACGAATACAAATAAAAAAACGTAAATTTCTATAAAAATATATATACAAAATACACATAAAATTAAGTAAATACGTATAAAAAATGTATACAAAATACACATAAAATAATGTAAATTCGAATTAAAATAAATAAACAAAATACCAATAAAAGAATGTGTATTTGGATAAATATAAATATACAAAATACACATACAAAATAACAATAAAATAAGGTAGATTTGTAATAAAATATATGTACAAAATACATATACAATAATGTAAATTTATATGAAAATATATATACAAATACACATAAAATACCATGAATTTGTATAAAAATATATATTCAAAATAAATATTAAATAATGTAAGAGCGTATAAAAATATTTATACAAAGTACATATAAAATGAAAATTAAGATGCAAAATACCTATAAAATAACGCATTTTTTATAAAATTATTGATACCAAAATACACATAAAATATTTGAGCTTGTATTAAAATAAATATACAAAATGCACATACAATAAGGTAGGTATGTATTGAAATAGATATGCAAAATACATGTAAAATAATGTAAATTTGTTTCAAAATATATATACGAATACACATAAAATAACGTAGATTTCTATAAAAATACATATACAAAATACAGATAAAATTAAGTAAATACGTATAAAAAATGTATACAAAATACACATTAAATAATTTAAATTCGTATAAATGTAAATAAACAATATACCAATAGAAGAATGTGTATTTGTATAAATATAAATATACAAAATGCACATAAAATAAGGAAAATTTATATAAAACAATATACATAAAATAACGCAAATTTCTATAAAAATATATGTACAAAAATGAACATTAGATAAATTTGCTTAAAAATATATATTCAAAACACACATTAGATAATGTAAATGAGTATAAAAATATGTATACAAAATACCTATGAAATAATCTAAATTCGTATCGAGTTAAATTAAGAAATATCAATAAAATAATGTAATTTTGGATGAAAATATATATATACATATAAATAATACAAATACAAATATACACATAAAATAATTTAAAATTGAATGAAATAAATATACAAAATAAACATAAAATAAGGTAAATTTGTAATGAAATATATGAAAAAATACACATAAAATAATATAAATTTGTATGAAAATATATATGCAAATACACATTAAATAACATGAATTTGTATAAAACTAGTATCAAAATATATACTTATACACAAAATAAAATAACGTAATTTTTTTATGAAAATGTATATACAAAATACGCATAAAATAATTTAAATACGTAGAAAAATATATATACAAAAAACACATAAAATAATGTAAATATGTATGAAAATATATAAACAAATACACATAAAATAATGTAAATTTGGATAAAATATATATACAAAATGAACATTAAATAATGTAAATATATATATAAAAAAATATATACAAAAAACACATAGAATAAAGTTAAATCGTATCAAAATAAATAAAGAGAATATCAACAAAATAATGTAAATTTGTATGAAAATAAAGATGCAAAATATCCATATAATAACGCATATTTGCATAAAAATATATATACAAAAATACATATAAAATAATTAAATTTGTATTAAAATAAATATACAAAATGCACGTACAATAAAGTAAATTTGTGATGAAATAGATATGCAAAATACACATTAATAATGTAAATTTGTATCAAAATATATACGAATACTCATATAATAGAGTAAATTTCTATGAAAATAAACATACAAAATAGATATACAAAATACACATATAACTAGTTAAATTTGTATTTAAAAAGTACATATAAAATAATGTAAATTCGTATCAATATAAATCAACAAAACACCAATAAAATAATATATATTTGAATGAAAATAAATTTACAAAATACTCATAACATAACTAAAATTTGTATTAAAAAATATACAAAAATACATAGAAATAATTTGAGTTTGTATGAAAATAGATATACCAAATACATATAAAACTAGGTAAATTTCTTTTGAAATGTATATACAAAATAGCCATAAAATATTGTAAATTTGTGTCAAAATATATAAATAAATACACATAAAATAACGTAAATTTGTATGAAAAATATATACAAAATACACATAGAATAATGTCAATTCGTATCAAAATGAATGAGCAGAAATCAATAAAATAATGTAAATTTTTATGAAAAGAAAGATGCAAAATACCCAAAAAATAAAGCATATGTTTATAAAAATACAGATACAAAAATGCACATCGAATAATTAAATTTGTATTAATATTAATATACAAAATGCGTATATAATAAGGTAAATTTGTATTGAAAAAATATGCAACATACACGTTTACTCATTCAAATTTCTATTATTTTATTGGTATTTTATTTATTTATTTTGATACGAATTACATGATTATATGTGTATTTTGTACATATTTTTTTATACGTATTTACATTATTTAATGAGTATTTTGTTTATATATTTTCATACAAATCTACTTTATTTCATGTATTTTGTATATATATTTCAATTCAAATTTAGCTTATATTGTGTGTTTTGTATATATTTTCATACAAATTTCATTACTTTTGTGTATTTATGTATATAGTTTTATATAAATTTACGCTATTTTATGTGTATTTTGTATATGTATATTTATACAAATTCACATTCTTTTATTGGTATTTTGTTTATTTATTTTGATACGAATTTACATTATTTTATGTGTATTTTGTATACATTTTTATTTTATTTTTTATTTTGTATATATATATATATATATATATATATATATATATATATATATATATATATATATATATATATATATATATATATATATATATATATATATATATATATATATATATATATATAGATATATATATATATATATATATATATATATATATATATATATATATATATATATAAATATATAAATATATATATATATATATATATATATATATATATATATATATAGATAGATAGATAGATAGATAGATAGATAGATAGATAGATAGATAGATAGATAGATAGATAGATAGATAGATAGATAGATAGATAGATAGATAGATAGATAGATAGATAGATAGATAGATAGAAATCTACGTTATTTTATGTGTATTCGCATACATATTTTGAAACAAATTTACATTGCTTTATATGTATTTTGCGTATCTATTTCAATACAAATTTACCTTATTGTATGTGTTTTTTATATATTTATTTTAATACAAATCTAATTTTTTTATGTGTATTTTGGTATATATATTTTTATAAATGAAAAAAATGCGTTATTTTATGGGTATTTTGCCTCTTTATTTTCATACAAATTTACATTATTTTATTAATATTCTGTGAATTTATTTTGATACGATTCTACATTATTCTATTTGTGTTTTGTATATATTTTTTTATAGAAATTTACGTTATTTTAAGTGTATTTGTTTATGTATTTTCATTCAAATTTACATTATTTTATGTGTATTTTGTATATGTATTTCCATACAAATTTACCTAATTTTATGAGTATTTTGTATATTTATTTTCATACAAATTTAAAATATTTTTGTGTATTTTTGTATATAGTTTGATACAAATTTAGGTGATTTTATGTGTATTTTGAATATCTATTAAATATATATACAAAATATATGAAATTATGTAAATACGTATAAAAATATATATACAAAATACATATCAAATAATGTAAATTCGTGTCAAAATAAATAAACAAAATATCATGAAAAGAATGTGTATTTGTATGAAAATAGATAATAGATAATAAATTTGTATAAAATATATATGCAAGATACACATTAAATAATGTAAATATGTATAAAAAAGTATATACAAAAAACAAATAGAGTAATGTAAAATCGTATCAAAATAAATACACCGAATATTAATAAAATAATGTAAATTTGTATGAAAATAAAGATGCAAAATTCCCATAAAATAGCGCATTTCTTATAAAAATATATATACCAAAATACACATAAAATTTTTAAATTTGTATTGAAATAAATATACAAAATGCATATACAATAAGGTAAATTTGTATTGAAAGAGATATGCAAAAATACATATAAAACAATGTAAATTTGTTTCAAAATATATATACGAATACAAATAAAAAACGTAGATTTCTATAAAAATATATATACAAAATACACATAAAATTAAGTAAATACGTATAAAAAAATGTATTCAAAATACACATAAAATAATGTAAATTCGAATTAAAATAAATAAACAAAATACCAATAAAAGAATGTGCATTTGGATAAATATAAATATACAAAATACACATACAAAATAAACATAAAATAAGGTAGATTTGTAATAAAATATATGTACAAAATACACATACAATAATGTATATTTATATGAAAATATATATACCGGTACAAATACACATAAAATACCATGAATTTGTATAAAAATATATATTCAAAATAAATATTAAATAATGTAAATGCGTATAAAAATATATATAAAAAGTACATATAAAATGAAAATTAAGATGCAAAATACGTATAAAATAACGAATTTTTTTAAAAATTATTGATACCAAAATACACATAAAATATTTGAACTTGTATTAAAATAAACATACAAAATGCACATACAATAAAGTAAATTTGTATTGAAATAGATATGGAAAATACATATAAAATAATGTAAATTTGTTTCAAAATATATATACGAATACACATAAAATAACGTAGATTTCTATCAAAATACATATACAAAATACACATAAAATTAGGTAAATACGTATAAAAAAATGTATACAAAATACACATAAAATAATGTAAATTCGTATAAATGTAAATAAACAATATACCAATAAAAGAATGTGTATTTGTATAAATATAAATATACAAAATGCACATAAAATAACGTAAATTTATAGTAAACTATATACATAAAATAACGCAAATTTCTATAAAAATATATGTACAAAAATGAACATTAGATAAATTTGCATAAAAATATATATACAAAACACACATTAGATAATGTAATTGAGTATAAAAATATGTATACAAAATACCTATGAATTAATCTAAATTCGTATCGAATTAAATTAAGAAATACCAATAAAATAATGTAATTTTGGATGAAAATATATATACAATATACACATAAAGTATACTAAATACAAATACAAATATACACATAAAATAATTTAAAATTGAATGAAATAAATATACAAAATAAACATAAAATAATATAAATTTGATAACATATATATAACCAAATACACATTAAATACACATTAAATAATTTAAAATTTGAATGAAATAAATATACAAATACACACATAAAATAATGTAAATTTGTAATGAAAATATATTTACAGAATACACATAAAATAATATAAATTTGTATGAAAATATATACAAATACACATAAAATAACATGAATTTGTATAAATATGTTTCAAAATATATAAACAAATACACATAAAATAACAAATTTTATAAAATATATATATAAAATACATAAAATAATTTAAATACGTGAAAAATATATATACAAAATACACATAAAATAATGTTAAATCGTATCAAAATAAATACAGAGAATTCCAATAAAATAATGTATATTTGTAGGAAAATATATATACAAAATATCCATATAATAACTAAATTTGTATAAAAATATATATACAAAAATACACAAAAATAATTAAATTTGTTTTAAAATAGATATACAAAATACACGAACAATGAAGTGAGGCAGATTTGTATTGAAATACATATACAAAATACATATAAAATAATGTAAATTTGTATGAAAATATATGTACAAATACATATAAAATAACGTAAATTTGGATAAGATATACATACAAAATAGATATACAAAATACACATATAACTAGTTAAATTTGTTTTTAAATACATGTACAAAAATTACATAAAATAATGCAGATTTGTATTAAATGAAAACAAAATACACATAGAATAATGTAAAAACATATCAAAATAAATACACAGAATATCAATAAAATAATGTAAATACACATAAAATAAAGAATATATTTATAAAAATACATATACAAAAATACACATAGATTAATCAAATTTGTATTAAAATTAATATACAAAATGCACATACAATAAGGTAAATTTGTATTGAAAAAATATGCAAAATACACATAAAACAATGTAAATTTGTTTCAAAATATACATATGAATACTCATAAAATAACATGAATTTCTATAGAAATATATATACAAAATACACTTGAAATAATGTAAATACGTATAAAAATATATATGCAAAATACACATTAAATAATGTTAATTCGTGTCAAAATAAATAAACAAAATATCATGAAAAGAATGTGTATTTGTATGAAAATAGATATACAAAATACACATAAAATAACCTAAATTTGTATAAAACTATATACAGAAATACACAAAAATAATTTAAATTTGTATGAAAATAAATATAAAAAACATATAAAAATAGAGTAAATTTGTATTGAAATACATATACAAAATACACATAAAATAATGTAAATTTGAATGGAAATATATAAACATATAGACTTAAAATAACGTAAATTTGTATCAAATATATATACAAAAAAATATTAAATAATGTAAATATGTATAAAAAATATTTACAAAACACAAATAAAAATAATGTAAAATCGTATCAAAATAAATACAGAAAATATTAATAAAATAATGTAAATTTGTATGAAAATTAAGATGCAAAATACCCATAAAATAACATTTTTTTAAATATATATACGAAAAAACATAAATTATTTGATTTTGTATTAAAATAAATAGATATACAAAATACATAAAATAAGCTAAATTTGAATTGAAATATATACAAAATACATAAAATAATGTAAATTTGTATCAAAATACTTATACAAATACACATATAATAACGTAAATTTGTTTAAAATATATAAAGAATACATTAAATAATTTAAATACGTATATAAAAATTTACAAAATACAGAAATAATCATGTAATTCGTATGAAAATAAATAGACAATATACCAATAAAATAATGTAAATTTCTATGAGAAAACATATACAAAATACACATAATTAACAAATATCAATAAAATATATATAATATAATATGTTTTATACATATTTAAAATATTTAATGTATATTTTGTATATGTATTTTATCAAATTTACGTTATTTTATATGTATTTGTTTATATATTTTCATACAAATTATATTATTTTATTTACATTATTTAATGTATCCTGCATATATATTTTATACAAATATATATATACCAAAATACACATAAATTTTTTTAATTTGTGTTAAAATAAATATACAAAAAACATATACAATAAGGTAAATTTGTATATAAATAGATATGCAAAATACATATAAAACAATGTAAATTTGTTTCAAAATATATATACGAATACATAAAATAACGTAAATTTCTATAAAATATATACAAAATACATAATATTGAGTAAATACGTATAAAATGTATACAAAATACATAAAATAATGTAAATTCTATAAATGCAAATAAACAATATACCAATAAAGAATGTGTATTTGTATAAATATATAAATATACAAAATGCACATAAAATAACTTATATTTATATAAAACTATATACGTAAAATAACGCAAATTTCTATAAAATATATGTACAAAATTAACATAAATAAATTTGCATAAAAATATATATTCAAAACACACTTTAGATAATGTAAATATATAAAATATGTATACAAATACCTATGAAATAATCTAAATTCATCGAATTAAATTAAGAAAATACCAATAAAATAATGTAATTTGATGAAAATATATACAAAATACACATAAGTATACTAAATACAATACAAATATACACATAAAATAATTTAAAATTGAATGAAATAAATATACAAAATAAACATAAAATAAGGTAACCTAAAAGATAACATAAGATACTAAATACAAATACAAAATACACATTAAATAATTTAAAATTTAATGAAATAAATACAAAATAAACATAAATAATGTAAATTTGTAATAAAATATATTTAGAATACACATAAAATAATATAAATTTGTATGAAAATATATATACAAATACACATAAAATAACATGAATTTGTATAAAATTTGTTTCAAAATATATACGAATACACAATAAAATAACAAATTTTATGAAATGTATATATAAATACACATAAAATAATTTAAATACGTAGAAAAATATATATACAAAATATACATAAAATAATGTAAATTCGTAAAATTAAATACAAAATTCCAATAAAGAATGTATATTTGTAGGAAAATATATATACAAAAACAAATAAAATAACTAAAATTTGTATAAAATATACAAAATACACAAAAATAATTTGAAGTTGTTTAAAATAGATATGCAAAATACACATGAAGTTAAGATTTGTATTGAATATACAAAACTCACATAAAATAATGTAAATTTGTGAAAATATATAAACAAATACATATAAAATAACGTAAATTTGGATAAAATATATATACAAAATATACATTAAATATTTTAAATATGTATAAAATATATTATATTATATATATTTTATTGATATTCGTTATTTATGTGTATTTTGTATATGTTTTCTCAGAAATTTACATTATCTTATTGGTATTTTGTCTATTTATTTGATACGAATTACATGATTATTTGTGTATTTTGTACATTTTTTATACGTATTTACATTATTTAATGTGTATTTTGTTTATATATTTTATACAAATTACGTTAATATATGTATTTGTATATATTTGATAAAATTTACATTATCTTATGTATTTTGTATATATATTTACTTCAATTTAGCTTATTTATGTATTTTTATATCTATTGTATTTAATACAAAATCAAATACTTTATGGTTTTCGTATATATATTTTTATAAAAATGCATTTTTTATGGGTATTTGCATGTTAATTTTCATACAAATTTACATTATTTTTATTAATATTTTCTGTATTTCTTTTGATACGATTACATTTATTTGTGTTTTATATATATATTTATGATTTACATTATTTAATGTGATTTTGTGTATATATATATTGATACAAATTTACGTTATTTTTAAGCTATTTATGTGTTATTTGTTTATATATTTTGACAATTTACATATTTTATGGGTATTGTATATATATTCAAAAGAAATTTACCTAGTTTTATGTATTTTGAATATCTATTTTCATACAAACTCAAATAATTTTATGCATTTTGTATATTTTCAATACAAATTTTAGTTATGTTATGTATTTTGTAAATCTATTTTCATTCAAATATATATTATTTATTGGTATTTTGTTGATTTATATTGATACGAATTTACATTATTTTATATGTACTTTGTATATATATTTTTTACGCATTTACATTATTTAACATTTATTTTGAAGATATAATTTATACAAATTCATGGTATTTATGTATTTGTATATATATTTTCATATAAATTTACATTATTTTATGTGTATTTTGTACATATGTTTCATTACAAATTTACCTTATTTTATGTTTATTTTGTATGTGTATTTGTACATTTATATTTATACAAATACACATTCTTTTATTGGTATTTTGTTTATTTATTTGTTTCAATTTACATTATTTTATGTGTATTTGTTTACATTTTTTTATACGTATTTACTTAATTTTATGTGTATTTTATATATATATTTTTATAGAAATCTACATTATTTATGTGTATTCGTATATATATTTTAAACAATTTTACATTGTTTTATATGTATTTTTGCATAACTCTTTTCAATAGAAGTTTACCTTATTGTATGTGCATTTTGTATATTTATTTCAATAAAATTTAAATATTTTATGTGTATTTGGTATATATATTTATATAAATAAACAAAATATCAATAAAATAATGTAAATTTGTGAAAACATATACAAATACATATAAAATAACGCTAATTTCTATAAAATATATGTCCAAAAATATTTAATGTATATTTTGTATATATATATTTTATCCAAATCTACGTGATTTTATATGTATTTATTTATATATTTTCACAAATTTACATTATTTTATGAGTTTTATATGTATTTCAATACAAATTTGCCTAACTTTATGTGTATTTTGCATATCTATTTTCAAACAAATTTAAATTATTTTGTGTATTTTGTATATATTTTTATACAAATTTTGGTTATTTTATTTGTGTTTTGTATATATATTTTACTACAAATATACATTCTTTAATTGGAATTTTGTCTATTTATTTTTTTTAAGAATTTACATTATTTTATGTGTATGTTGTATATATATTTTCTACGTATTTAAACTATTTTATGTGTATTTTATATACATTTTCATAAAAATTTACGTTATTTTATTGTGTGTATTCGTATATATTTTGAAACAAATTTTATACAAATTCATGTTATTTTATGTGTATTTGTATATATATATTTTCATGTATTTTGTATATATTTTTTTATAGAATTCTACGTTATTTTATTTGTATTCGTATATATATTTTGAAACAAATTTACATTGTTTTATATGTATTTTGCATATCTCTTTCAATACAAATTTACCTTTATTGTATGTGCATTTTGTATATTTATTTCAATACAAATTTAAATATTTTATGTGTATTTTTGTTATATATATTTTATAAAGAAATGCTTTATTTATAGAATTTGTATCTTTATTCCCTATACAAGCTTACATTATTTTATTTTCATAGAAATTTACTCTATTTTATGAGTATTCGTATATATATATTGATCAAATTTACATTATTGATGTATTTTATATCTATTTCAATACAAATTTATTTTATTGTACGTGCATTTGTATATTTATTTTAATAAATTTAATTATTTAATATTAATATTTGTATAAATATTTTTATGCAAATATGCGTTATATATGGATATTTTGTATTTTTATTTTCATACAAATTTACATTATTTTAGTGATATTCTGTTTATTTATTTTACACGTTATTTTATTGTGTGTATTCGTATATATTTTGATACAAATTTAGTACAAATTCTTGTTATTTAATGTGTATTTGTATATACATATTTTGATCAATTTATATTATTTTGTGTATTTTTACATATTTTTCATTACAAATTTACCTTATTTTATGATTATTTTGTATATTTATTCCATTCAATTTTTAATTGTTTTATGTGTATATTTGTATTTGTATTTAGGTAATTTTATATATATTTTGTATATATACTTTAATCCAAAATTATATTATTTTATTGGTATTTTCTTAATTTAACTCGATACGAGTTTTAGAGATTTTCATAGGTATTTTGTATACATATTTTTATACTCATCTACATTATCTAATGTGTGTTTTGTATATATTTTTTATAAAACTAATTTTATAGGCATTTTGTACATATATTTTATAGAAACTTAAAACGTTATTTTATGTGTATTTTGTATATGTTTCTCATACAAATTTACATTATTTAATTAGTTTTTGTTTATTTATTTTGATACGAATGACTTGATTATTGGTGTATTTTGTAAATATTTTTATACGTATTTACATTTACTTAATGTGTATTTTGTTTATATATTTTTTTACAAATATTATATGTGTATTTGTTAAAATATTTTGAAATGAATTTACTTTATTTTATGTATTTTGTATATATATTTCAATTCAAATTTAGCTTATTTTGTGTATTTTGTATATCTATTTTCATACAAATTTAATTACTTCTGTGTATTTTGTATTTAGTTCTATACAAATTTACGTTATTTTATATGCATTTTGTATATTTATATTTATACAAATACATTTCTCTTATTGTATTTTGTTTATTTATATTTATACGAATTTACATTAGTTTATGTGTATTTGTATACATTTTCATTCGTATTTACTTAATTTTATTTGTATTTGTATATATATTTATAGAAATCTACGTTATTTTATGTATTCGTATATATATTTTGAAACAAATTTACATTGTTTTATATGTTGTTTTGCATATCTATTTTAATACAAATTTACCTTATTGTATGTGCATTTTGTATATTTATTTTAATAGAAATTCAAATATTTTATGTGTATATAATTTTATAAAAATGCGTTATTTTATAGGTATTTTGCATCTTAGTTTCAAATGTACATTATTTTATTAATATTCCGTGTATATATTTTGATACGATTTTATATTATAATAGTGTTTTGTATATTTTTTTATACATATTTTAATTATTTAATGTGTATTTTTATATATATTTATACAAATTAACGTTATTTTAAGTGTATTTGTTTATATAATTTCATTCAAATTTACATTATTTTAAGTGTATTTTGTATATGTATTTCAATACAAATTTACTTAATTTTATGTGTATTTGTTTTCACATATTATTTTCTTAAATTTAAATTATTTTTGTTACAAATCTAAATTATTTTGTTACTTTTCTTAAAGTATTTTCAGTGACAAATTTAAATTATTTTGTATTTTCTGTATACATATAGAGTAAATTTCTGAAAATATATATTCAAAATACATATAAAATTATGTAAATAAGTATAAAAATATATATATCAAATACACCTTAAAAAAATTAATTTCAAAATAAATAAACAAAATTCGATAAAAGAACGTATATTTGTAGGAAAATAAATATACAAAAACTACATATAAAATTACGAAAATTTGAATAAAAATATATACAAAAAACAAAAAATATATTTCAATTTGTGTGAAAATATATATACATAAATACACATATATAATTAGTTAAATTCTATTTAAATACATACAAAATACACATAAAATAAATGTAAATTTGTATGAAATGAAAACAAATTCACATTATAAATAACGTACATTGTATAAAATAGATATACAAAATATACTTAGAATAATGTAAAATCATGTAATCAAAATAAATACATATTGAATTATCAATAAAATAATGTAATTTTGTATGAAAATAAAGATTCAAAATACCCATAAAATAAAAGCATTTTTTTAAATACATATACAATGAATACACATAGAATAATTAAATTTGTATTAAAATTAATATACAAAATGCACGTACAAGATAAATTTGTATTGAAAAAATATACAAAATGCTGTAAAATAATGTATATGTTCAAAATATATATACGAATACACTTAAAATAACGTATATTTCTATGAAATATATATACAAAATATACATGAAGACGTAAATACGTATAAAATATATATAGACACAATACACATTAAATAATGTAAATTCATCAAATATAAACAAAGATATCAATAAAAGTATGTGTATTTGGCCTTTGAAATAATAGATATACAAAATACACATAATAAAATATTGTAAATTTGTATAAAACTCTATTCAAAATACACAAAATAATTTAAGATTTTATAAAAAATATATATAGAAAATACACGCTAAAACTTCAGTTAAATTTCTATGAAATACATATACAAATCACAATATAAATAATATAAATTTGAATGAAATATATAAACAAATACACTTAAAATAGTAAATTTGTATGAAATATATATGAAAATACATTAAATAATGTAAATATGTATAAAAAAATATATACAAGAAACAATAAAATAGAATAATGTAAAATAGTATCAAAATAAATACACAGAATATTAATAAAATAATGAAATTTGTATGAAAATAAAGACGCAAAATACCACATAAAATAACGCCAATTTTTTATGAAAATATATATACCAAAATACACATAAAATATTTAAATTTGTGTATTAAAATAAATATACAGTAATGCACATACTATAAGGTAAATTTATGGAAATAGATATGCAAAAACACATAAACAATGTAAATTTGTTTCAAATATATATATGAATACATAAAATAACGTAGATTTCTATAAAATATATATACAAAATACACATAAAATGAAGTAAATACGTATAAGAAAATGTATACAAATACATAAATAAATGTAAATTGTAATATCAAAATAAAATAAACTAAATGCCAATAAAGAATGTTTACTTGTATAAATATAAATATACAAAATACACATAAATAACGTAAAAATTGTATAAAACTATATACAAAAATAATAAACAAAATAACTGAAATTTGTATGAAAATAGATATGTAAAAGACATAAAATAAAGCTAAATTTGAATTGAAATAAATATAAATACATAAAATAATGTAAATTTGGCCATCAAATATATATTCAAATACACATATAATAACGTAAATTTGTATAAAATATATAAACAAAATACACATTAAATAAATGTAAATAATGTATAAAAGATAAAAGTACGTTATGTAAAATTTTTTAAAATTAAAGATGCAAAATACCCATAAAATAAAATAAAATACATTAAATAATTGAATTTGTGTTAAAATAAATACAAAATACACACATACAATAAGGTAGATTTTATTGGAAATAGATATACAAAAACACATAAAATAATGGAATTTTTTATCCAAAAATATATACGAATACACACAATAAAATTAAGTAATTTTTGAAATATACTAAAATACACATGTAAATAATGTAAATTAGTATCAAAAATAAATAAACAAAATTTCCTCTAAAGAATGTTCTTATTTGTAGGAAAAATATGTTATATACAAAAGTACAAATAAAATAACAAAAATTTATATAAAAATATTTACAAAAATACTTAAAAATAAATTAAATTTGTTTGAAAATAGATATGCAAAATACATGATGAAATTAGCCAAATTTTTTTGAAATACATGCTTAAATATTACATAAAATAATGTAAATTTGTATGAAAATATATAAACAAATACCCATAAGATAAACGTAAATTTCATTAATATATAGTAACAAAATATACATTAAATAATGTAAATATGTCTAAAAATATATATACAAAGATACAGAATAACGTAAAATCGTATCAAAATAAATAAACAGACTATCAATAAAATAATGTAAATTTGTATGAAAATAAAGATACAAAATTACCCATATAACGTAACATATTTGTTTAAAATATATATATATACCAAAATTCACATCAAAATAATTAGAATTTATATCAAAATAAATTTACACAAAGGCACATATTGCTAACAAAGAAAATTTATTGAAATAATAATGGAATTTTTTATCAAATATATACAGAATACACAATAAAATTACATACCTTTTGTAATATATATACAAAATATTAATAATAATGTGCTTAATGTAAATTCGTATCAAAATAAATAAACAAAATTTTCTCTAAAAGAATGTATTTGTAGGAAAATATATATAAAATACAAATAAATAACAAAAATTTCTATAAAGCCTTATATGGCCAAAAATACTTAAAATAATTTAAATTTGTTTGAAAATAGATATGCAAAATACACACCTGAAATTAGCAAATTTTTTTGAAAATACATATACAAATTACACATAAAATAAATGTAAATTTGAATGAAAATATATAAACAAATACACATGTAAGATAACGTAAATTTCATAAATATATGTACTAAAATACATTAAATAATGTAAATATGTCTATAAATATATATACAAAATACACAGAATAACATAAATCCAGTATCAAAATAAATAAACAGAATATCAATAAAATAATGTAAATTTGTATGGCAATAAAAGGTATGCAAATACCCATATAATAGCTATATTTGTTTAAAATATATATACAAAATACACATAAAATAATTAAATTAATATCAAAATAAATTTACAAAAGGCACATACAATAAAGAAATTTGTATTGAGTATATACGAAATACACATAAATAATGTAAATTGTATCAAAATATATATACGAATACACATAAAATAGAGTAAATTTCTATGAAAATATATATTCAAAATACATATTATAAATTATGTAAATAAGTATAAAAATATATATATCACATACACCTAAAATAATGAAAATTCGTATCAAAAGAAATAAACAAAATTCGATCAAAAGAACACGTATATATTTGTAGGAAAATAATATTCAAAATACACATAAAATTACGAAAATTTGAATAAAATATTTACTAAAATACACAAAATTAATTTCGATTTAGTGAAAATAGTATACATGAAAGCACATATATTAGTTAAATTTGCATTTAAATACATAATACAAAATACACATGAAATAATGTAAATTTGTATGAAATGAAAACAAATTCTACATAAAATAACGTTCATTTATTATAAAATATATATATACAAAAATATACATAGAATAATGTAAAATCATTATCAAAATAAATACACAGAATATCAATAAAATAAAATGAAATTTGTTATGTAAAAATAAAGATGCAAAATACTCATAAGATAAAGCATTTTTTAGCGAAAATACATATAAAAACATACACATAGAATAATTAAATTTGTATTATTTTATATGTTTTACTTTATATATATGTTTTATACATTACATTATTTAACATTTATTTAATTTAATTACTGTGTATGTTTTGTGTAGTTTTATACAAATTTACGATATTTATGTGTATTTTGTATATTATATTTATACAAATACACTTTCTTTTATTGGTATTTTGTTTTATTTATTTTAATGCGATTTTACATTATTTTATGTGTATTTGTCATTGTTTTTATACGTTATTTTATTTTCATTTTATGTGTATTTTGGCATTATATTTTTATAGAAATCTACGTTATTTTATGTGTATTGTATATATATTTTGAAACAAATTACATTGTTTTTATATGTATTTTATATCTATTACAATACAAACTTACAAAAATACACATAAATAAAAGTGAAATTTGCATTTTAATATATATAGAAAACAAAGATTAAATTATGTAAAATGCGTACATAAATAACCTAAATTTGTATAAAACAATATATAAAAATACAAAAATAATTAAAATTTGTATGAAAGAAATATACAAAATACATAAAATTAGGTAAATTGTCGGAAATACATATACAAAATACACATAAAACGTACAGTGAATGAAAATATATAAACAAATACATTTAAATAACGTATGTTGAATAAAAAATATATATGCAAAGATACACATTAAATAATGTAAATATTATTATAAAAAAATATAAAAAATAGAATAATGTAAAATCGTATCAAAATAAATACAGAATAACAAAATAATATAAATTTGTATGAAGAAAGATGCAAAATTCCCCTTTGATATAGCGTATTTTTCACAAAATATATATGCCAAAAAACACATAAAATATTATTTAAATTTGTATTGAAGTAAATATCTGTCATATACAGTAAAGAGTAAATTTATTGAAAAAGATAATCAAAATACATATAAAACATATAAATTTGTTTCAAAATATATATATACGAATACACATAAAATAACATGGAATTTCTATAAAATATATATTCAAAAACACATACAATAAGGCAAATTTATTGTTAAATAGATATACAAAATACATAAGAAACAATGTAAATTTGTTTCAAAATATATATACGAATACATAAAATAGCATGGAATTTCTATAAATATATACAAAATACATAAATAAAGTAAATACGTATAAAAAATGTATACAAAAACACATAAAATAATGTAAATTCACGTTAAATAAATAAACAAAATACCAATAAAAGAATGTGTTGTATAAATATAAATATACAAAATACACATAAATACCACTCAAATTTATATAAAACTATATACAAAAATACACAAGTAATTTCAATTTGTATGAAATAGATATACAAAATACACATATCAATGAATAAATTTGTGTTGAAATAAATATACCAAAATACATACAAAATAGTAGTAAATTTGTATAATGAATACAAATTCATAATAACGTAAATTTGTGCATGAGAATAATATAAACAAAATACACATAAAAAGGAAGTAATGTGCATTATAAAAATAGATATACAAAATACTTACATATATAAATCAACAAATTTGTATCAAAATAAATACAACAAAATACATAAAATAATTTTTAAATTTGTATGAGTAAACGTGTATGTGCAAATATACAAATACATTTACCTTAATAAATAGACCCAATTGAAATACATATGTGTGTTGAAAATACATTTTGATACAATATGAAATTATTATGTATAATAATATATATACAAAATACACATAAAATAACGTGAAAATTTGTATAAAAAAATATATAACACAAAACACAAATAAAATAATGTAAATCATTGTCAAAATAATATACAAGTATTGAAAATAAAATTACATTTGTGAAAACTTAATTTGTATGCAAAATAAAGCCATCTCCATAAAATAACGCTTTTTTTTATTATATACCAAATATACATAAAATATTTGAATTTAGGTTAAATAATATAAAAATGCATATACACAATAAGGTAAATTTGTATTGAAATAGATATGCAAAAAACATATAAAACAATGTAAATTTGTTTCAAAATATATATACCAATACACATAAAATAAACGTAGATTTCTATAAATGTATATATACAAAATACAAATAAAATTAAGTAAATACGAATCAAAAATGTATACAAAATACACATAAAATAATGTAAATTGCATAAATATAAATAAACAAAATACCACATAGAGAATGTATTTGTATAAATATAACATATAAAATGCAGTATAAAATAACGTAAATTTGTATAAAACTATATAGGTAAAATAACACAGAAGTAATTAAATTTGTATGAAAATAGATATACAAAATACTACACAAAATAAGCTAAATTTGAATTGAAATATATATACAAAATACATAAAATAAAATAAATTCGTTTCAAAATATTTCTTTAACATATACATATAATAACGTAAGTTTGTAGAAAAATATATAAACAAAATACACATTAAGTAATGTAAATACGTAAAAAAAATATTTACAAAATACACAAATAATCAAGTCATTCGTATCAAAATAAATAAACAAAAAACTAATTAAAAAATGTAAATTTGTATGAGAAAATATATACAAAATACACATAAAATAACGTTTTAAGTTATGTACAAAAATGCACATAAAATTAGTTTGCATAAAAAAAATATATACAAAACACACATTAGATAATGTAAATGAGTATAAAAATATGTATACAAAATACATATAAATAATCTAAACTCGTATCAGTTAAATTAAGAAAATAACAATAAATTAATGTAATTTTGGATGAAAAAATATATAGAAAACACATATAAAATAACCTAAATACAAATACAAATAAACACATTAAATAATTTAAAATTGAATGAAATAAATATACAAATTAAACATAAAATAAGGTAAATTTGTAATAAAATATATGTAAGACTACACATAAAATAATATAAATTTGTATGAAAATATATATACAAATACATAAAATAACATGAATTTGTATAAAATTTGTTTCAAAATATATACGAATACACACAATAAAATAACGTAAATTTTATGAAAATGTATATATAAAATACACATAAAAATAGTTTAAATACATAGAAAATATATATACAAAATACACATAAATTAATGTAAATTCGTAAAAATTAAATACATAAAATTCAATAAAAGAATGTATATTTGTAGGAAAATATATATACAAAAACAAATAAAGTAACTAAAATTTGTATAAAATATATACAAAAATACACAAAATAATTTAAATTTGTTTGAAAATAGATATGCAAAATACACATAAGTTAGGCAAATTTGTATTGAAATATATATACAAAACTCACATAAAATAATGTAAATTTGTATGAAATATATAACAAATACATATAAAATAACGTAAATTTGATAAATATATATACAAAATATACATTAAATATTTTATTATGTATAAAAATATATTATATTATATATATTTTATTGATATTTGCGTTATTTATGTGTATTGTATATGTTTTCTCATAGAAATTTACATTATTTTATTGGTATTTTGTCTATTTATTTATACGAAATACATGATTATTTGTATTTTTACATTTTTTACGTATTTACATAATTTAATGTGTATTTTGTTTATATATTTTTATACAAATTTACGTTATATATGTGTATTTGTATAGTATTTTGATACAAATTTACATTATTTTATGTATTTTGTATATATATTTCAATTCAAATTTAGCTTATTTTATGTATTTTGTATATCTATTTATTTTAATACAAAATCAAATATTTTATGTTTTCGTATATATATTTTTATAAAAATGTTATTTTATGGGTATTTGCATCTTAATTTTCATACAAATTTACATTATTTTATTAATATTTTCGTATTTATTTTGATACGATTTTACATTATTTTATTTGTGTTTTGTATATATTTTTATACATATTTACATTATTTAATGTTTTTTGTATATATATTTGATACAAATTTACGTAATTTTAAGTCTATATGTTTATATATTTTCATTCAAATTTACATTATTTTAAGTGTATTTTGTATGAATTTACATTGTTTTATATGTACTTTATATATATATTTTATACGCATTTATATTATTTAATATTTATTTTGAATATATATTTTAGACAAATTCATGGTATTTTATTTGTATTTGTATATATATTTTCATATAAATTTAAATTACTTTATGTGTATTTTGTACATATATTTTATTACAAATCTACCTTATTTTATGTTTATTTTGTATGTATTTTGTATATTTATATTTATCCAAATACACATTCTTTTATTGGTATTTTGTTTATTTATTTTAATTGAATTAACATTATTTTATGTGTATTTTGAATACATTTTTTTATACGTATTTACTTAATTTTATGTATTTTGGATATATATTTTTATAGAAATCTACGTTATTTTATGTATTCGTATCTATATTTTTAAACAAATTTACATTGTTTTATATGTATTTTTGCATATCTCTTTCAATACAAATTTACCTTATTGTATATTTATTTCAATATAAATTTAAATATTTTATGTGTATTTTGGTATGTATATATTTTTTAAAAATGCGCTATTTTATGGGAATTTTGCATCTTTATTTTCATAAAAAATTAAATTATTTTTTTTTAATAGAAATTTTTATGAGAATTAGTATATATATTTTGAAACAAATTTAAATTATAGATGTATATTTTGAATATCTATTTCAATACAAATTTACTTTTATTGTACGTGCATTTTGTATATTTATTTTAATACAAATTTAATTATTTTATATGTATTTTTGTATATATATTTTTATGCAAATATACGTTATTATATTCATAGAAATTTACGGTATTATATGTGTATTTGTATAAATATTTTGATACAAATTTACTTTTATTTCATGTATTTTGTATATATATTTCAATTCAAATTTAGCTTATTTTGTGTGTATTTTGTATATATTTTCATACAAATTTAATTACTTCTGTGTATTTTTGTATATAGTTTTATATAAATTTACGTTATTTTATGTGTATTTTGTATATTTATATTTATACAATATACATTCTTTTATTGGTATTTTGTTTATTTATTTTGATACGAATTTACATTATTTTATGTGTATTTTGTATACATTTTTTTATACGTATTTACTTCATTTTATGTGTATTTTGTATATATATTTTTATAGAAATCTACGTTATTTTATGTGTATTCGTATACATATTTTGAAACAAATTTACATTGCCTTATATGTATTTTGCATATCTATTTCAATACAAAATTACCTTATTGTACATATAAAACAATGTAAATTTGTTTCAAAATATATGTACGAATACACATAAAATAACGTATATTTCTATAAAAATATATATACAAAATACACATAAAATTAAGTAAATACGTATTAAAAAATGTAAACAAAATACACATAAAATAATGTAAACTCGAAACAAAATAAATAAGCTAAATACTAATAAAAGAATGTGTATTTGTATAATATAAATGTACAAAATACACATACAAAATAAACATAAAATAAGGTAAATTTGTAATGAAATATATGTACAAAATACACATAAAATAATGTAAATTTATATGAAAATATATATACAAATACACATAAAATACCATGAATTTGTATAAAATTATATATTCAAAATAAATATTAAATAATGTAAATGCGTATAAAAATATATATACAAAGTACATATAAAATAATGTAAATTCGTATCAATATAAATCAACAAAATACCAATAAAATAATATATATTTGAATGAAAATAGATTTACAAAATACACATAACCTAACTAAAATTTGTATTGAAATATATACAGAAATACATAAAAATAATTTGAGTTTGTATGAAAATAGATATTCAAAATACACATAAAACTAGGTAAATTTCTTTTGAAATATATATACAAAATACCCATAAAATATTGTAAATTGTGTCAAAATATATAAACAAATACACATAAAATAACGTAAATTTGTATGAAAAATATATACAAAATACACATAGAATAATGTCAAATCGTATCAAAATGAATGAGCAGAATATCAATAAAATAACGTAAATTTGTATGAAAATAAAGATGCAAAATACCCATAAAATAAAGCATATTTTTATAAAAATGCATATAGAAAAATACACATAGAATAATTAAATTTGTATTAAAATTAATATACAAAATGCATATACAATAAATTTAAATTTGATTATATTAAATGAAATATATATACAAAATAAACATAAAATAAGGTAAATTTGTAATAAAATATATGTAAGAATACACATAAAATAATATAAATTTGTATGAAAATATATATACAAATACACATAAAATAACATGAATTTGTATAAAATTTGTTTCAAAATATATACGAATACTCACAATAAAATAACGTAAATTTTTATGAAAATGTATATATAAAATACACATAAAATAATTTAAATACGTAGAAAAATATATATACAAAATACACATAAAATAATGTAAATTCGTAAAAAATTAAATACACAAAATTCCAATAAAAGAATGTATATTTGTAGGAAAATATATACAAAAAACAAATAAAATAACTAAAATTTGTATAAAAATATATACAAAAATACACAAAAATAATTAAAATTTGTTTGAAAATAGATATGCAAAATACACATAAAGTTAGGCAAATTTGTATTGAAATACATATACAAAACTCACATAAAATAATGTAAATTTGTATGAAAATATATAAACAAATACATATAAAATAACGTAAATTTGGATAAAATATATATACAAAATATACATTAAATATTTTAAATATTTAAATATATTATATATATTTTTATTGATATTTGCGTTATTTATGTGTATTTTGTATATGTTTCTCATAGAAATTTACATTATTTTATTGGTATTTTGTCTATTTATTTTGATACGAATTACATGATTATTTGTGTATTTTGTACATTTTTTTTATACGTATTTACATTATATAATGTGTATTTTGTTTATATATTTTTATACAAATTTACGTTATTATATGTGTATTTGTATAAGTATTTTGATACAAATTTACATTATTTTATGTATTTTGTATATATATTTCAATTCAAATTTAGCTTATTTTATGTGTATTTTGTATATCTATTTATTTTAATACAAAATCAAATATTTTGTGTTTTTTCGTATATATATTTTTATAAAAAATGCGTTATTTTATGGTTATTTTGCATCTTAATTTTCATACAATTTTACATTATTATATTAATATTTTCTGTATTTATTTTGATACGATTATACATTATTTTATTTGTGTTTTGTATATATTTTTTTATACATATTTACATTATTTAATGTGTTTTTTGTATATATATTTGATACAAATTTACGTTATTTTAAGTTTATATGTTTATATATTTTCATTCAAATTTACATTATTTTATGTGTATTTTGTATATGTATTTCAATGCAAATTTACCTAATTTTATATGTTTTTTGTATATTTATTTTCATACAAGTTTAAATTTTTTTTGTGTATTTTTGTAAATAGTTTTATACAAATTTAGGTTATTTTATGTGTATTTTGTATATATATTTTTATACGTATTTACATTATTTCAAGTGTATTTTGTATATATATTTCTATAGAAATCTGCGTTATTTTATGTGTATCCGTATATATATTTTGAAACAAATTTACTTTGTTTTATGTGTATTTTGCATATTTTTTTAATACAAATTTATCTAATTGTATGTGCATTTTGTATATTAATTTTAATACAAATTTGATTAATCTATGTGTATTTTTGTATATGTTTTTTTAAAATATGCTTTATTTTATTGGTATTTTGCATCTTTATTTTCATACAAATTTACATTATTTTATTGATATTCTGTGTATTTATTTTGATATGATTTTACATTATTCTATTTGTATTTTGTATATATATTTTATATAAAATGTATTTATTTTCATTTCATACAAATCTACATTATTTTATGTGTTTTTTGTACATGTATTTAAATACAAATTTAGCTAGTTATATATGTATTTTGTATATCTATTTTGTATGTATATTTTCATAGAAATTTACTCTATTTTATGAGTATTCGTATATATATTTTGATACAAATTTACATTATTAATGTGTATTTTGCATATCTATTTCAATACAAATTTACTTTATTGTACGTTCATTTTGTATATTTATTTTAATACAAATTTAATTATTTTATATGTCTTTTTGTATATATATTTTTATGCAAATATTCGTTATTATATGGATAATTTGGATCTTTATTTTCATACAAATTTACATTATTTTATTGATATTCTCTTTATTTATTTCGATACGATTTAACATTATTCTATGTGTTTTTTCTATATATATTTTTATATATATATTTACATTATTTAATGTTCATTTTGTATATATATATGTTCATTTTGTATATATATTTTATCCAAATTTACATTATTTTATGTGTATTTGTTTATATATTTTCATACATATTTACATTATTTTATGAGTTTTTTGTATATATATTTTTCTACGTATTTAAATTATTTTATGTGTACTTTGTATATACATTTTCATAAAAAAATTACGTTATTTTATTGTGTGTATAAGTATATATTTTGATACAAATTTTATACAAATTCATGCTATTTAATGTGTATTTGTATATATATTTTCATACAAATTTAAATTATTTTATGTGTATTTTTTCATATATTTCATTACAAATTTACCTTATTTTATGTTTATTTTGTATATTTATTTCATTCAATTTTAAATTATTTTATGTGTATATTTGTATTTGTATTTAGGTTATTTTATGTGTATTTTGTATATATATTTTCATCCAAAATTACATTATTTTATTGGTATTTCTTAATTTAATTCGATACGAATTTAGATTATTTCATAGGTATTTTGTATACATATTTTTACACTCATTTACATTATCTAATGTGTGATTTGTATACATATTTTTATGCAAATTTATCTAATGTTCATTTTTGTACATATAAAATAATGTAAACTCGTATCAAACTAAATCAACAAAATACCAATAAAATAATATATATTTGAATGAAAATAAATTTACAAAATACACATAGCATAACTAAAATTTGTATTAAAAAATATGAAAAAAAACAGAAATAATTTGAATTTGTATGAAAATAGATATACAAAATACACATAAAATAGGGTAAATTTCTTTTGAAATGTATATTCAAAATATTGTAAATTTGTGTCAAAATATATAAACAAATACACATAAAATAACGTAAATTTGTATGAAAAATATATACAAAATACACATAGAATAATGTCAATTCGTATCAAAATGAATGAGCAGAATATCAATAAAATAATGTAAATTTTTATCAAATAAAGATGCAAAATACCCAAAATAAAGCATATGTTTATAAAAATACAAATACAAAAATACACATCGAATAATTAAATTTGTATTAAAATTAATATACAAAATGCGTATATAATAACGTAAATTTGTATTGAAAAAATATGCAACATACACGTTTACTCACACAAATTTATATTATTTTATTGGTATTTTGTTTATTTATTTTGATACGAATTACATGATTATATGTGTATTTTGTACACATTTTTTGATACGTATTTACATTATTTAATGTGTATTTTGTTTATATATTTTCATACAAATCTACGTTATTATATGTGTATTTGTATAAATATTTTGATACAAATTTACTTTATTTCATGTATTTTGTATATATATTTCAATTCAAATTTAGCTTATTTTGTGTGTATTTTGTATATATTTTCATACAAATTTAATTACTTCTGTGTATTTATGTATATAGTTTTATATAAATTTACGTTATTTTATGTGTATTTTGTATATTTATATTTATACAAATACACATTCTTTTATTGGTATTTTGTTTATTTATTTTGATACGAATTTACATTATTTTATGTGTATTTTGTATACATTTTTTTATACGTATTAACTTCATTTTATGTGTATTTTGTATATATATATTTATAGAAATCTCCGTTATTTTATGTGTATTCGTATACATATTTTGAAAGAAATTTACATTGCTTTATATGTATTTTGCGTATCTATTTCAATACAAATTTACCTTATTGTATGTGTTTTTTATATATTTATTTTAATACAAATCTAATTTTTTTATGTGTATTTTGGTATATATATTTTTGTAAATAAAAAAAATGCGTTATTTTATGGGTATTTTGCCTTTTTATTTTCATACAAATTTACATTATTTTATTAATATTCTGTGTATTTATTTTGATACGATTTTACATTATTCTATTTGTGTTTTGTATATATATTTTTTATTCAAATTTACGTTATTTTAAGTGTATTTGTTTATGTATTTTCATACAAATTTACATTATTTTATGTGTATTTTGTATATGTATTTCCATACAAATTTACCTAATTTTATATGTATTTTGTATATTTATTTTCATACAAATTTAAAATATTTTTTGTGTATTTTTGTATATAGTTTGATACAAATTTAGGTTATTTTATGTGTATTTTGAATATCTATTAAATATATATACAAAATACAAATGAAATTATGTAAATACGTATAAAAATATATATACAAAATACATATCAAATAATGTAAATTCGTGTCAAAATAAATAAACAAAATATCATGAAAAGAATGTGTATTTGTATGAAAATAGATAATAGATAATAAATTTGTATAAAATAAATATGCAAGATACACATTAAATAATGTAAATATGTATAAAAAAGTATATACAAAAAACAAATAGAATAATGTAAAATCGTATCAAAATAAATACACCGAATATTAATAAAATAATGTAAATTTATATGAAAATAAAGATGCAAAATTCCCATAAAATAGCGCATTTCTTATAAAAATATATATACCAAAATACACATAAAATTTTTAAATTTGGATTGAAATAAATATACAAAATGCATATACAATAAGATCAATTTGTATTGAAAGAGATATGCAAAAATACATATATAACAATGTAAATTTGTTTCAAAATATATATACGAATACAAATAAAAAAACGTAGATTTCTATAAAAATATATATACAAAATACACATAAAATTAAGTAAATATAAAAGAATGTATTCAAAATACACATAAAATAATGTAAATTGAATTAAAATAAATAAACAAAATACCACTCAAAGAATGTGTATTTGGATAAATATAAATATACAAAATACACATACAAAATAAACATAAAATAATTTAGATTTGTAATAAAATATATGTACAAAATACACATACAATAATGTATGTTTATATGAAAATATATATACAAATACACATAAAAATATGAATTTTTATAAAATATATATTCAAATAAATATTAAATAATGTAAGAGCGTATAAAAATATATATACAAAGTACATATAAAATGAAAATTAAGATGCAAAATACCTATAAAATAACGCATTTTTTTATAAAATTATTGATACCAAAATACACATAAAATATTTGAACTTGTATTAAAATAAATATACAAAATGCACATACAATAACGTAAATTTGTATTGAAATAGATATGGAAAATACATATAAAATAATGTAAATTTGTTTCAAAATATATATACGAATACACATAAAATAACGTAGATTTCTAAAAAAATACATATACAAAATACACATAAAATTAAGTAAATACGTATAAAAAAATGTATACAAAATACACATAAAATAATGTAAATTCGTTTAAATGTAAATAAACAATATACCAATAAAAGAATGTGTATTTGTATAAATATAAATATACAAAATGCACATAAAATAACGTAAATTTATATAAAACTATATACATAAAATAACGCAAATTTCTATAAAAATATATGTACAAAAATGAGCATTAGATAAATTTGCATAAAAATATATATACAAAACACACATTAGATAATGTAAATGAGTATAAAAATATGTATACAAAATACCTATGAAATAATCTAAATTCGTATCGAATTAAATTAAGAAATACCAATAAAATAATGTAATTTTGGATGAAAATATATATACAAAATACACATAAAATAACCTAAATACAAATACAAATAGACACATAAAATAATTTAAAATTGAATGAAATAAATATACAAAATAAACATAAGATAAAGTAAATTTGTAATGAAATATATGAAAAAATACACATAAAATAATATAAATTTGTATGAAAATATATATACAAATACAAATTAAATAACATGAATTTGTATAGAATTTGTATCAAAATATATACTTAAACACACAATAAAATAACGTAATTTTTTTATGAAAATGTATATACAAAATACACATAAAATAATTTAAATACGTAGAAAAATAAATATACAAAAAACACATAAAATAGTGTAAATATGTATGAAAATATATAAACAAATACACATAAAATAATGTAAATTTGGATAAAAATTATATACAAAATTAACATTAAATAATGTAAATATATATATAAAAAAATATATACAAAAAACACATAGAATAATGTTAAATCGTATCAAAATAAATAAAGAGAATATCAATAAAATAATGTAAATTTGTATGAAAATAAAGATGCAAAATATCCATATAATAACGCATATTTGCATAAAAATATATATACAAAAATACATATAAAATAACTAAATTTGTATTAAAATAAATATACAAAATGCACGTACAATAAAGTAAATTTGTATTGAAATAGATATGCAAAATACACATTAATGATGTAAATTTGTATCAAAATATATATACGAATACTCATAAAATAGAGTAAATTTCTATGAAAATATACATACAAAATAGATATACAAAATACACATATAACTAGTTAAATTTGTATTTAAATACATGTGCAAAAAACACATCAAATAATGTAGATTTGTATGAAATGAACACAAATACATTTTATATAAAATATATATACAAAATACACATAGAATAATGTAAAATCATATCAAAATAAATACACAGAATATCAATAAAATAATGTAAATTTGTATGAAAATAAAGATGCAAAATACCCATAAAATAAAGCATATTTTTATAAAAATACATATACAAAAATACACATAGATTAGTCAAATTTGTATTAAAATTAATATACAAAATGTACATACAATAAGGTAAATTTGTATTGAAAAAATATGCAAAATACACATAAAACTATGTAAATTTGTTTCAAAATATATATACGAATACACATAAAATAACTCAGATTTCTATAGAAATATATATACAAAATACACTTGAAATAATGTAAATACGTATAAAAATATATACAAAATACACATTAAATAATGTTAATTCGTGTCAAAATAAATAAACAAAATATCATGAAAAAATGTGTATTTGTATGAAAATAGATATACAAAATACACATAAAATAACCTAAATTTGTATAAAACTATAAACAAAAATACACAAAAATAATTTAAACTTGTATGAAAATAAATATACAAAAAACATATAAAATTAGGTAAATTTGTATTGAAATACATATACAAAAAACACATAAAATAATGTAAATTTGAATGAAAATATAAACATATAGACTTAAAATAACGTAAGTTTGTATCAAATATATATACAAAAAACACATTAAATAATATAAATATGTATAAAAAAATATATACAAAACACAAATAAAATAATGTAAAATCGTATCAAAATAAATACAGAAAATATTAATAAAATAATGTAAATTTCTATGAAAATTAAGATGCAAAATACCCATAAAATAACGCATTTTTTTTTAAATATATATACGAAAAAACATAAAATATTTGATTTTGTATTAAAATAAATAGATATTCAAAATACACATAAAATAAGCTAAATTTGAATTGAAATATATATACAAAATACATAAAATAATGTAAATTTGTATCAAAATACTTATACTAATACACATGTAATAACGTAAATTTGTATAAAAATATATAAACAAAATACACATTAAATAATGTAAATACGTATAAAAAAAATGTACAAAATACACAAATAATCATGTAATTCGTATAAAAAAAATAGACAAAATACCAATAAAATAATGTAAGTTTCTATTCGAAAACATATACAAAATACACATAAATAACGCAAATATCAATAAAAATGTATATAATATAATATATTTTTATACATATTTAAAATATTTAATGTATATTTTGTATATATATTTTATCCAAATTTACGTTATTTTATATGTATTTGTTTATATATTTTCATATAAATTTACATTATTTTATGTGAGTTTTGTATATGTATTTCAATACAAATTTGCCTAACTTTATGTGTATTTTGCATATCTATTTTCAAACAAATTTAAATTATTTTTGTGTATTTTTGTATATATTTTTATACAAATTTTAGTTATTTTATTTGTTTTTGTATATATATTTTCCTACAAATATAAATTCTTTTATTGGTATTTTGTGTATTTATTTTTTTACGATTTTTCATTATTTTATGTGTATTTTGTATATATATTTTTCTACGTATTTAAATTATTTTATGTGTATTTTATATATACATTTTCATAAAAATTTACGTTATTTTATTGTGTGTATTCGTATATATTTTGAAACAAATTTTATACAAATTCATGTTATTTTATGTGTATTTGTATATATATTTTCATACAAATTGATATTATTTTATGTGTATTCTTACATATATTTTATTACAAATTTACCTTATTTTATGTTTATTTTGTATATTTATTTCATTCAATTTTAAATTATTAAATGTGTATATTTGTATTTGTATTTAGGTTATTTTATGTGTGTTTTCTATATATATTTTCATCCAAAATTACATTATTTTATTGTTATTTTCTTAATTTAACTCGATACGAATTTAGATTATTTCATAGGTATTTTGTATACATATTTTTATACTCGTTTACATTATATAATGTGTGTTTTGTATATATTTTTTTATGCAAACTAATTTTATGTGCATTTTTGTACATATATTTTTATAGAAACTTAAAACGTTATTTTATGTGTATTTTGTTTATGTTTTCTCATACAAATTTATATTATTTAATTAGTTTTTTGTTTATTTATTTTGATACGAATGACATGATTATTTGTGTATTTTGTAAATATTTTTTTATACGTATTTACATTACTTAATGTGTATTTTGTTTATATATTCTTTACAAATTTACGTTATTATATGTATTTGTTAAAATACTTTGAAACAATTTACACATAAATATATATATATAAAAATATATATATATATATATATATATATATATATATATATATATATATATATATATATATATATATATATATATATATATATATATATATATATATATATATATATATATATATATATATATATATATATATATATATATATATATATATATAGATACACATAAATATTGTATTTTGTATATACATTTCAATTCAAATTTAGCTTATTTTATCTATATTTTGTATATCTATTTTCATACGAATTTAGTTACTTCTGTGTATTTTGTATAGTTTATACAAATTTACGTTATATTATGTGTATTTTGTATATTTAGATTTATACAAATACACATTCTTTTATTGGTATTTTGTTTATTTATTTTGATACGAATTTACATTATTTTATGTGTATTTTGTATATATATTTTTATACAAATCTACGTTATTTTATGTGTATTCGTATATATATTTTGAAACAAATTTACATTATTTTATATGTATTTTGCATATCTATTTCAATACAGATTTACCTTATTGTATGTGTATTTTGAATATTTATTTTAATACAAATTAATTTTTTCATGTGTATTTTGGTATATATATTTTTATAAAAAAATGCGTTATTTAATGGGTATTTTGCATCTTTATTTTCATACAAATTTTCATTGTTTTATTAATATTCTGTGTATTTATTTTGATACGATTTTACATTATTCTATTTGTTTTGTATATATATTTTTTATACATATTTACATTATTTAATGTGTATTTTGTATATTTTAAAACAAATTTACGTTATTATATGCGCATCTGTTAAAATATTTTGATACAAATTTACATTATTTTATGTATTTTGTATATATATTTCAATACAAATTTAGTTTATTTTATGTATATTTTGTATATCTTTTTTCATTCGTATCAAAATAAATAAACAAAATAGCAATAAAATAATGTAAATTTGTATGAGAAAACATATACAAATACACATAAATTAACGCAAATTTCTAAAAAAATATATGTTCAAAAATGCATATAAAATAAAGTAAATTTGCATAAAAATATATATACAAAACACACATTAAATAATGTCAATGCATACATAAAATAACCTAAATTTGTATAAAACTATATACAAAAATACACAAAAATATTTAAAATTTGTATGAAAAGAAATATACAAAATACACATAAAATTAGGTAAATTTGTATTGAAATACATATACAAAATACACATAGAATAATGTAAATTTGAATGAAAATATATAAACTAATACTCTTAAAATAACGTAAATTTGTATAAAATATATGCAAGATACACATTAAATAATGTAAATGTGTATAAAAAAATATATACAAAAAAGAAATAGAATAATGTAAAATCCGATCAATATAAATACACAGAATATCAATAAAATAATGTAAATTTGTATGAAAAGAAAGATGCAAAATTCCCATAAAAAGCGCATTTTAGAAAACTATATATACCAAAATACACATAAAATATTTAAATTTGTATTGAAATAAATATACAAAATGCATAAACAGTAAGGTAAATATGTATTGAAAAGATATTCAAAAATACATATAAAACAAAGTAAATTTGTTTCAAAATATATATACGAATACACATAAAATCACGTAGATTTCTATAGAAATATATATACAAAATACAAATGAAATTATGTAAATACGTATAATAATATATATACAAAATACATATCTAGGTAAATTCGTGTCAAAATAAATAAACAAAATATCATGAAAAGAATGTGTATTTGTATGAAAATAAATAATAGATAATAAATTTGTATGAAATATATATGCAAGATACACATTAAATAATGTAAATATGTATAAAAAAATATATACAAAAAACAAATAGAGTAATGTGAAATCGTATCAAAATAAATACACCGAATATTAATAAAATAATGTAAATTTGTATGAAAATAAAGATGCAAAATTCCCATCAAATAGCGCATTTCTTATAAAAATATAAATACCAAAATACACATAAAATATTTAAATTTGTGTTGAAATAAATATACAAAATGCACATACAATAAGGTAAACTTGTATTGAAAGAGATATGCAAAAATACATATAAAACAATGTAAATCTGTTTCAAAATATATATACGAATACACATAAAATAACGTAGATTTCTATAAAAATATATATACAAAATACACATAAAATTAAGTAAATATGTATAAAAATAGATATATAAAATACACATAGAATAATGTAAAATTGTTTCAAAAAAAAAATAAACAGAATTTAAATAAAATAATGTAAATTTGTATGAAAATAAAAATGCAAAATACACAAAAAATAAAGCATATTTTTATAAAAATACATATACAAAAATACACATAGCACAATTAAATTTGTATTAAAATTAATATACAAAATGCATATACAATAAGGCAAATTTGTATTGAAAAAAAATGCAAAATACACATAAAACAGTGTAAATTTATATCAAAATTTATATACGAATACTCATAAATCAACGTAGATTTCTATAGAAATATATATACAAAATACACATCAAATGATGTAAACACGTATAGAATATATATATAAAATACACATTAAATAATGTAAATTCGCGTCAAAATAAATAAACAAAATATCAATAAAAGAGTGTGTATTTGTATGAAAATAGATATACAATATACACATAAAATCACCTAAATTTGTATAAAACTATAAACAGAAATACAAAAAATAATTTTAATTTGTATGAAAATAAATATACAAAATACACATAAAATTAGGTAAATTTGTATTGAAATACATTTACAAAATACACATAAAATAATGTAAATTTGAATGAAAATATATAAACAAATACACTTAAAATAACGTAAATTTGTATAGAATATATATAAAAAATACACATTAAATAATGTAAATATGTATAAAAAAATATATACAAAACACAAATAGAATAATATAAAATCGTATCAAAATAAATACACGGAATATTAATAAAATAATGTAAATTTGTATGAAAATTAAGATGCAAAATACCCATAAAATAACGCATTTTTTATACAAATATTTATACCAAGACACACATAAAATATTTGAATTTGTATTAAAATAAATATACAAAATGCACATACAATAAGGTAAATTTGTATTGAAATAGATATGCAAAATACATATAAAACCATGTAAATTTTTTTCAAAATATATATACGAATACACATAAAATAACGTAGATTTCTATGAAAATAAATATACAAAATACACATAAAATGAAGTAAATACGTATAAAAAAAGGTATACATTTTTTTTTATTTTTTTTTTACAGCTAAGGAGACAGCTCAAGGGCGCAAAGAAAAAAAAAGAAAAAAAGGCCCGCTACTCACTGCTCCCGAACAGAGGTTAAAGGAGTGTCGAAAATCAGAGGTCAATTTCGGGAGGAGAGGTGTCCTGATACCCTCCTCTTGAAAGAGTTCAAGTTGTAGGCAGGAGGAAATACAGATGAAGGAAGATTGTTCCAGAGTTTACCAGCGTGAGGGATGAAAGAGTGAAGATGCTGGTTAACTCTTGCATAAGGGGTTTGGACAGTATAGGGATGAGCATGAGTAGAAAGTCGAGTGCAGCGGGGCCGCGGGAGGGGGGGAGGCATGCAGTTAGCAAGTTCAGAAGAGCAGTCAGCGTGGAAATATCGATAGAAGATAGAAAGAGAGGCAACATTGCGGCGGAATTTGAGAGGTAGAAGACTATCAGTATGAGGAGGAGAGCTGATGAGACGAAGAGCCTTAGCCTCCACTCTGTCTAGAAGAGCTGTGGTGGAGCCCCCCACATGAGATGCATACTCCATACGAGGGCGGACAAGGCCCTGTATATGGACAGCAACTGTGCAGGGAGAAGAACTGGCGGAGACGGTACAGAACGCCCAGCCTCGAGGAAGCTGATTTAGTAAGAGATGAGATATGAAGTTTCCAGTTGAGATTTTGAGTTAAGGATAGACCGAGGATGTTTAGTGTTGAGGAAGGTGATAGCTGGGTGTTGTCAAAGAATAGGGATAGTTGTTTGGAAGATTGTGTCGAGTGGATAGGTGGAGAAACTGTTTTTGAGGCGTTGAAGGACACCAGGTTCTTCTTGCCCCAATCGGAAATAATAGTAAGTCTGAGGCTAGGCGTTCTGCAGCCTCCAGCCTTGAGTCGTTAAGTTCCTGAAGGTGGGTCTTCTATTAAAAGAAGTTGAATAATGCAGAGTGGAATCATCGGCGTAGGAGTGGATAGGACAGTTCGTTTTGGAAAGAAGATCATCAATGAACAATAGAAAAGAGTGGGAGAGGACAGAACCCTGTGGGACACCACTGTTAATAGATTTAGGGAAGAACAGTGACCGTCTACCACGGCAGAAATAGAACGGTCAGAAAGGAAACTGGAGATAAAGGTACAGAGAGAAGGATAGAAACCGTAGGAGGGTAGTTTAGAAAGCAAAGATTTGTGCCAGACCCTATCAAAAGCTTGTGATATGTCCAGCGCCATAGCCAAAGTTTCACCGACACGGCTAAGAGGATGACCAAGAGTCAGTTAAGAAGGCTAGAGATCACCAGTAGAACGCCCTTGCGGAACCCATACTGGCGATCAGATAGAAGGTCAGAAGTGGAAAGGTGCTTTTGAATCTTCCGGTTGAGGATTGATTCAAAAGCTTTAGATAGACAAGAAAGTAAAGCAATAGGACGGTAGTTTGAGGGATTGGAGCAGTCACCCTTCTTAGGTACAGGCTGTATGAAGGCATACTTCCAGCAAGAAGGAAAGGTAGATGTTGACAGGCAGAGGCGAAAGAGTTTGACCAGGCAGAGTGACAGCACGGAGGCACAGTTTTTAAGGACAATAGGAGGCACTCCATCAGGTCCATAAGCCTTCTGAGGATTGAGGCCAGAGAGGGCATAGAAAACATCATTTTGAAGAATCTTTATAACAGGCATAAAGGAGTCAGAGGGGGGATGAGTAGGAGGAATATGCCCAGAATCGTCCAGAGTGGAGTTTTTAGAAAAAGTTTGAGAGAAGAGTTCAGCCTTAGAGATAGATGAGACAGCAGTGTTGCCGTCAGGACTGAGAGTGGAGGAAAGATGAAGAAGTGAAGTTGGAGGAGATGTTTTGGCTAGATGCCAGAAGTCACGGGAAGAGTTAGAGAAAGCAATGTTTTGACATTTTCTATTAATGAAAGAATTTTTGGTTAGTCGGAGAATAGATTTGGCACGATTTCGGGCAGAAATGTAAAGTTCATAATTAGCATTAGTTTGAAGGCTCTGGTACCTTTTGTGAGCTACCTCTCTATCATTGACAGCACGAGAACAAGCATGATTAAACCAAGGCTTTTTAGCGTGAGGAGTAGAGAAAGAACGAGGAATGTATGCCTCCATTCCAGAGACAATCACCTCTGTGATGCGCTGAGCACACACACAGGGGTCTCTATCCTGGACGCAATAATCATTCCACGGGAAATCGGAAAAGTACATCCTCAGGTCGTCCCACCGAGCTGAAGCAAAATGCCAGAAGCATCGCCTCTTCGGTGGGTCCAGAGGGTGTACAGGAGCGATGGGACAGGATGCAGAAATAAGATTGTGATCGGAGGAGCCCAACGGAGAGAACAGTTTGACAGAATAAGCAGAAGGGTTTGAGGTAAGGAAGAGGTCTAGAATGTTGGGCCGATCTCCAAGACGGTCAGGAATACGTGTAGGGTGCTGGACCAACTGCTCTAGGTCGTTGAGGATAGCAAAGTTGTAGGCTTGTTCACCAGGATGGTCAGTGAAAGAGGATGAAAGCCAAAGCTGGTGGTGAACATTGAAATCTTCTAGGATGGAGATTTCAGCGAAGGGAGAGTGGGTCAAGATGTGCTCCACTTTAGAATTCAAATAGTCAAAGAATTTTACATAGTTGGTAGAGTTAGGTGAGAGATAAACAGCACAGATGTATTTAGTAATAGAATGACAGTGAAGTCTTAACCAGATGGTGGAAAATTCAGAAGAGTCAAGGTCGTGGGCACGAGAGCAAGTGATGTCGTTGCGCACGTAGGCGCAACATCCAGCTTTGGATTGAAATTTAGGATAGAGATAGTAGGAGGGAACAGAGTAGAGATTGCTGTCAGTAGCCTCAGAAACCTGTGTTTCGGTAAGGAAGAGAAGGTGAGGTTTAGAGGAGGAGATGATGTTCCACAGAATGAAAATTAGAGCGAAGACCGCGAATGTTGCAGAAATTGAGAAGAAAGAGGTTCGAGGAGTTATCAAGACACCTCTCGGGTCGGCAGCCAGAAGGGGAGTCCTCCCTGGGGGAATTTGTGGTCCCCCCCCCAGGCGGGGACTCCGAGGCTTGGTGTATGTGCGCCATTTTGAAATTTTAATTTTGGGAAAAGGTGTATATGTTGTGTGAATGCAGTGTGGTGTGGATAGAGAGAGGATCTGTCTTTAGAGAGCATGCTGAACTACTCTCCGGTGTTGGTGAGACAATAGGGAAACGGTTAGTGAGGACATGGGAAGGGTCTTTGGAGGGCTTCAGCTCCCTTCTCACCTCCCATATATACCTCACCGGGAGTGGCTTGCGCCCGCTCGGTAGGTGTCTTCCTACCTACTCCAGCCAAATACACATAAAATAATGTAAACTCGTATCAAAATAAATAAACAAAATACTAATAAAAGAATGTGTATTGTATAAATATAAATATACAAAATACAAATAAAATAACGTAAATTTATATAAAACTATATGCAAAAATACACAAAATTAATTAAATTTGTGTGAAAATAGATATACAAAATACATGTGTATTTTGTATATTTATTTTCATACAAATTGAAATTATTTTTGTTTATTTTATATATTTTCATACAAATTTTCGTGATTTTATGTATTTTGTATATTTATTTTTCTACAAATATACGTTGTTTTATCTGAATTTTGTTTATTAATTTGAAACGAATTTACCTTATTTTGTATATCTGTTTTCATACAAATTAAAATACTTCTGTGTATTTTTGTATATAGTTTTATATAAATTTACGTTATTTTATGTGTATTTTGTATATTTATATTTATACAAATACACATTCTTTTATTGGTATTTTGTATATTTATTTTGATACGAATTTACATTATTTTATGTGTATTTTGTATACATTTTTTTATACGTATTTACTTCATTTTATGTGTATTTTGTATATATATTTTTATAGAAATCTACGTTATTTTATGTGTATTCGTATATATATTTTGAAACAAATTTACATTGTTTTATATGTATTTTGCATATCTATTTCAATACAAATTTACCTTATTGTAAGTGTTTTTTATATATTTATTTCAATTCAAATTAAATTTTTTGATGTGTATTTTGGTATATATATTTTTATAAATAAAAAAAATGCGTTATTTTATGGGTATTTTGCCTCTTTATTTTCATACAAATTTACATTATTTTATTAATATTCTGTAAATTTATTTTGATACGATTTTACATTATTCTATTTGTGTTTTGTATATATTTTTTTATACAAATTTACGTTATTTTAAGTGTATTTGTTTATGTCTTTTCATTCAAATTTACATTATTTTATGTGTATTTTGTATATGTATTTTAATACAAATTTACGTAATTTTAAGTGTATTTTGTATATTTATTTTCATACAAATTTAAAATATTTTTGTGTATTTTTGTATATAGTTTGATACAAATTTAGGTTATTCTATGTGTATTTTGTATATCTATTTTCATTCAAATACACATTCTTTTATTGATATTTTGTTTATTTATTTTGACGCGAATTTAAAGTATTTAATGTGTATTTTGTATATATATTTTTATACGTATTTTCATCATTTCATGTGTATTTTGTATATATATTCCTATAGAAATCAACGTTATTTTATGTGTATTCGTATATATATTTTGAAACAAATTTACCATAGAATAATTAAATTTGTATTATTTTATATGTACGTAATGTAAAAATTTATAAAATTAAAGATGCAATATACCCATAAAATAACTCATATTAAAAAAAAAATATATACAAAAATACACATAAAATAATTAAATTTGTATTAAAATAAATATACAAAATACACATACAATAAGTTAGATTTTTATTGAAATAGATATGCAAAAAACACATAAAATAAAGTAAATTTGCATCAAAATATATACGAATACACACAATAAAATAACGTAATTTTTTTAGAAAATATATATACAAAAAACACATTAAATAATGTAAATACATAGAAAAATATATATACAAAATACACATAAAATAATGTAAATTCGTATCAAAATAAATAAACAAAATTTCCTCTAAAAGAATGTATATTTGTAGGAAAATATATATACAAAATACAAATAAACAAAAATTTGTATAAAAATATATACAAAAATACACAAAAATAATTTAAATTTTTATGAAAATAGATATGCAAAATACACATGAAATTAGGCAAGTTTTTTTTAAATACATATACAAAATACACATAAAATAATGTAAATTTGTATGAAACTATATAAACAAATACACATAAGATAACGTAAATTTCCATAAAATATATGTACAAAATATACATTAAATAATGTAAATATGTCTAAAAATATGTATACAAAATACACAGAATAACGTAAAATCGTATCAAAATAAATAAACAGACTATCAATAAAATAATGTAAATTTGTATGAAAATAAAGATGCAAAATACCCATATAATAACGCATATTTGTTTAAAAATATATATACAAAAATACACATAAAATAATTAAATTTGTATCAAAATAAATATACAAAAGGCACATACAATAAAGAAAATTTGTATTGAAATAGATATGCGAAATACACATAAATAATGTTAATTTGTATCAAAATATATACGAATACACATAAAATAGAGTAAATTTTTATGAAAATATATATTAAAATACATATAAATTATCTAAAAAATTATAAATATATATATATATATATATATATATATATATATATATATATATATATATATATATATATATATATATATATATATATATATATATATATATATATATATATATATATATATATATATATATATATATATATATATATATATATATATATATATATATATATATATATATATAGATATATAACAAATACACATAAAATAATGAAAAGTGTTATCAAACTCAATAAAAAAAATTCCGATAAAAGAGCGTACAAATTTACATTACTTTATGTGTGTTTTGTACATGTATTTAAATACAAATTTAACTAATTATATGTGTATTTTGTATATCTATTTTCATACAAATTGAAATTTATTTTTCTGTTTTTTTTGTATATATTTTTATTCAAATTTTCGTAATTTTATGTGTATTTTGTATATTTAGTTTCCTCCAAATATACGTTCTTTTATCGGAATTTTGTTTATTTATTTTGATACAATTTTCATTTTTTGGTATATTTCATATATATATTTTTATACATATTTACATAATTTTAAATGTATTTTGAATATATATTTTCATAGAAATTTACTCTATATGTATATACAAAAAAACACAAAAATAATTTAAATTTGTATGAAAATAAATATACAAAATACACATAAAATTAGGTAAATTTCTATTTAAATACATATACAAAATACACTTAAAATAATGTAAATTTGAATGAAATTATAAGCAAATACACTTAAAATAACGTTAATTTGTATAAAATATATATAAAAATACACATTAAATAATGAAAATATGTATAAAAAAATATATACAAAACACAAATAGTATAAAATAAAATCGTATCAAAATATATACACAGAATATTAATAAAATAATGAACATTTGTATGAAAACTAAGATGCAAAATACCCAAAAAATAACGCATTTTTTATATATACCAAAATAAACATAAAATATTTGAATTTGTATTAAAATAAATATACAAAATGCACATACAATAAGGTAAATTTGTATTGAAATAGATATGCAAAATACACATAAAACAATGTAAATTTGTTTCAAAATATATATACGAATACACATAAAATAACGTAGATTTCTATATATATATATATATATATATATATATATATATATATATATATATATATATATATATATATATATATATATATATATATATATATATATATATATATATATACAAAATACAAATAAAATTAAGTAAATACGAATAAAAAATGTATACAAAATACACATCAAATAATGTAAAATCGTATAAATATAAATAAACAAAATACCAATAAGAGAATGTGTATTTGTATAAATATAAATATACAAAATGCACATAAAATAACGTAAATTTGTATAAAACTATATACAAAAATACACAGAAGTAATTAAATTTGTATGAAAATAGATATACAAAATACACACAAAATAAGCTAAATTTGAATTGAAATATATATACAAAATACATAAAATAAAGTAAATTCGTTTCAAAAATTTTTTAACAAATACTCATATAATAACGTAAATTTGTAAAAAAATATATAAACAAAATACACATTAAGTAATGTAAATACGTATAAAAAAAATATTTACAAAATACACAAATAATCAAGTCATTCGTATCAAAATAAATAAACAAAAAACTAATTAAATAATGTAAATTTGTATGAGAAAACATATACAAAATACACATAAAATAACGTTTTAAGTTTCTATAAAAATATATGTACAAAAATGCACATAAAATTATTTTGCATAAAAAAATATATACAAAACACACATTAGATAATGTAAATGAGTATAAAAATACGTATACAAAATACTTATGAAATAATCTAAATTCGTATCGAGTTAAATTAAGAAAATAACAATAAAATAATGTAATTTTGGATGAAAATATATATAGAAAACACACATAAAATAACCTTAATAAAAATACAAATATACACATTAAATAATTTACAATTGAATGAAATAAATATACAAAATAAACACAAAATAAGGTAAATTTGTAATAAAATATATGTAAGAATACACATGAAATAATATGAATTTGTATGAAAATATATATACAAATACACATAAAATAACATAAATTTAAATCAAATTTGATTCAAAATATATACGAATACACACAATAAAATAACGTAAATTTTTATGAAAATGTATATATAAAATACACATAAAATAATTTAAATACGTAGAAAAATATATATACAAAATACACATAAAATAATGTAAATTCGTAAAAAATTAAATACACGAAATTCCAATAAAAGAATGTATATTTGTAGGAAAATATATATACAAAAAACAAATAAAATAACTAAAATTTGTATAAAATATATACAAAAATACACAAAAATAATTTAAGTTTGTTTGAAAATAGATATGCAAAATACACATAAAGTTAGGCAAATTTGTATTGAAATACATATACAAAACTCATATAAAATAATGTAAATTTGTATGAAAATATATAAACAAATACATATAAAATAACGTAAATTTGGATAAAATATATATACAAAATATACATAAAATATTTTAAATATGTATAAAAATATATTATATTATATATTTTTTTATTGATATTTGCGTTATTTATGTGTATTTTGTATATGTTTTCTCATAGAAATTTACATTATTTTATTGGTATTTTGTCTATTTATTTTGATACGAATTACATGATTATTTCTGTATTTTGTACATTTTTTTTATACGTATTTACATTATTTTGTTTATATATTTTTATACAAATTTACGTTATTATATGTGTATTTGTATAAGTATTTTGATACAAATTTACATTATTTTATGTATTTTGTATATATATTTCAATTCAAATTTAGCTTATTTTATGTGTATTTTGTATATCTATTTATTTTAATACAAAATCAAATATTTTATGTTTTTTCGTATATATATTTTTATAAAAAATGCGTTATTTTATGGGTATTTTGCTTCTTAATTTTCATACAAATTTACATTATTTTATTAATATTTTCTGTATTTATTTTGATACGATTTTACATTATTTTATTTGTGTTTTGTATATATTTTTTTATACATATTTACATTATTTAATGTGTTTTTTGTATATATATTTGATACAAATTTACATTATTTTAAGTCTATATGTTTATATATTTTCATTCAAATTTACATTATTTTATGTGTATTTTGTATATGTAATTCCAAACAAATTTTACAAATTTTATATGTTTTTTTGATTTAAATTTTCATAAAAGTTTAATTTTTTTTTTTGTTTAATTTTGTATATAGTTTTATACAAATTTAGGTTATTTTATGTGTATTTTGTATATCTATTTTCATACAAATACACATTCTTTTCATGATATTTTGTTTATTTATTTTGACACGAATGAACATTATTTAATGTGTATTTTGTATATATATTTTTATACGTATTTACATTATTTCAAGTGTATTTTGTATATATATTTCTATAGAAATCTACGTTATTTTATGTGTATTCGTATATATATTTTGAAACAAATTTACATTGTTTTACGTGTATTTTGCATATTTTTTCAATACAAATTTACCTTATTGTATATGCATTTTGTATATTATTTTTAATACAAATTTGATTAATCTATGTATTTTTGTATATGTAATTTTATAAAAATATGCTTTATTTTATGGGTATTTTGCATCATTATTTTCATACAAATTTACATTATTTTATTGATATTCTGTGTATTTATTTTGATATGATTTTACATTATTTTATGTGTATTTTGTATATATATTTTATATAAAATGTATTTGTTTTCATTTCATACAAATCTACTTTATTTTATGTGTTTTTTGTACATGTATTTAAATACAAATTTAACTAGTTATATGTGTATTTTGTATATCTATTTTGTATGTATATTTTCAAAGAAATTTACTCTATTTTATGAGTATTCGTATATATATTTTGATACAAATTTACATTATTGATGTGTATTTTGCATATCTATTTCAATACAAATTTACTTTATTTTACGTGCATTTTGTATATTTATTTTAATACAAATTTAATTATTTTATATGTATTTTTGTATATATATTTTTATGCAAATATGCGTTATTATATGGATATTTTGCATCTTTATTTTCATACAAATTTACATTATTTTATTGATATTCTCTTTATTTATTTTGATTCGATTTAACATTATTCTATGAATTTTTGAATATATTTTTTTATACATATTTACATTATTTACTGTTCAGTTTGTATATATATTTTATCCAAATTTACATTATTTTATGTGTATTTGTTTATATATTTTCATACAAATTTACATTATTTTATGTGTTTTTTGTATATATATTTTTCTACGTATTTAAATTATTTTGTGTGTATTTTGTATATACATTTTCATAAAAAAAATTACGTTATTTTATTGTGTGTATAAGTATATATTTTGATACAAATTTTATACAAATTCATGTTATTTAATGTGTATTTGTATATATATTTTCATACAAAATTATATTATTTTATGTGTATTTTTTCATATATTCCATTACAAATCTACCTTATTTTATGTTTATTTTGTATATTTATTTCGTTCAATTTTAAATTATTTTATGTGTATATTTGTATTTGTATTTAGGTTATTTTATGTGTATTTTGTATATATATTTTCATCCAAAATTACAATACTTTATTGGTATTTTCTTAATTTAATTCGATACGAATTTAGATTATTTCATAGGTATTTTGTATACATATTTTTATACTCATTTACTTTATCTAATGTGTGTTTTGTATATATATTTTTATGCAAATTTATTTTATGTTCATTTTTGTGCATATATTTTTATAGAAATTTGCGTTATTTTATGTATATAGTTTTATATAAATTTGCGTTATTTTATGTGCATTTTGTATATTTATATTTATACAAATTCACATTCTTTTATTGGTATATTGTTTATTTACATTTATACGAATTTACATTATTTTATGTGTATTTTGTATACATTTTTTTATACGTATTAACTTAATTTTATGTGTATTTTGTATATGTATTTTTATAGAAATCTACGTTATTTTATGTGTATTCGTATATATTTTGAAACAAATTTACATTATTTGATATGTATTTTGCATATCTATTTCAATACAAATTTACCTTATTGTATGTGCATTTTGTATATTTATTTTAATACAAATTCAAATATTTTATGTGTATTTTGGTATCAATAATTTTAAAAAAAATGCGTTATTTTATAAGTATTTTGCATCTTAATTTTCATACAAATTTACATTATTTTATTAATATTCTGTGTATATATTTTGATACGATTTTACATTATTCTATTTGTGTTTTGTATATATTTTTTTATACATATTTACATTATTTAATGTGTATTTTGAATATATATTTCATACAAATTTACGTTTTTATATGTGTATTTGTTTATATATTTTCATTTAAATTTACCTTATTTTATGTGTATTTTGTATATATATTTCAATACAAATGAACCTAATTTTATGTATTTGTATATTTTCATATAAATTTAAATTAAATTAATATATATTTGAATGAAAATAAATTTACAAAATATACATAACATAACTAAAATTTGTATTAAAATATATATAAAAATACATAGAAATAATTTGAGTTTGTAAGAAAATATATACAAAATACATAAAACTAGGTAAATTTCTTTGAAATAAAATAATATTGTAAATATGTGTCAAAATATATAAACAAATACACATAAAATAACGTAAATTTGTATGAAAAATATATACAAAATACATATAGAATAATGTCAATTCGTATCAAAATGAATGAGCAGAATATCAATAAAATAATGTAAATTTGTATGAAAATAAAGATGCAAAATACCCAAAAAATAAAGCATATGTTTATAAAAATACAGATACAAAAATACACATCGAATAATTAAATTTGTATTAAAATTAATATACAAAATGCGTATATAATAAGGTAAATTTGTATTGAAAAAATATGCAACATACACGTTTACTCATATAAATTTATATTATTTTATTGGTATTTTGTTTATTTATTTTGATACGAATTACATGATTATATGTGTATTTTGTACACATTTTTTTTATACGTATTTACATTATATATTGTGTATTTTGTTTATATATTTTCATACAAATTTACGTTATTATATGTGTATTTGTATAAATATTTTGATTCAAATTTACTTCATTTCATGTATTTTGTATATATATTTCAATTCAAATTTAGCTTATTTTGTGTGTATTTTGTATATATTTTCATACAAATTTAATTACTTCTGTGTATTTTTGTGTATAGTTTTATACAAATTTACGTTATTTAATGTGTATTTTGTATATTTATATTAATACAAATACACATTCTTGTATTGGTATTTTGTTTATTTATTTGGTACGAATTTACATTATTTTATGTGTATTTTGCATCCTTTTTTTTATACGTATTTACTTAATTTTATGTGTATTTTGTATATATATTTTTATAGAAATGTACTTTATTTTATGTGTATTCGTATATATATTTTGAAACAAATTTACATTGTTTTATATGGGCATTTTGCCTCTTTATTTTCATACAAATTTACATTATTTTATTAATATTCTGTGTATTTATTTTGATACGATTTTACATTATTCTATTTGTGTTTTGTATATATTTTTTTATACAAATTTACGTTATTTTAAGTGTCTTTGTTTATGTATTTTCATTCAAATTTACATTATTTTGTGTGAATTTTGTATATGTATTTCCATACAAATTTACCTAATTTTATGTGTATTTTGTATATTTATTTTCATACAAATTTAAAATATTTTTGTGTATTTTTGTATATAGTTTGATACAAATTTAGGTTATTTTATGTGTATTTTGAATATCTATTAAATATATATACAAAATACATATGAAATTATGTAAATACATATAAAAATATATATACAAAATACATATCAAATAATGTAAGTTCGTGTCAAAATAAATAAACAAAATCAGAAAAGAATGTGTATTTGTATGAAAATAGATAATAGATAATAGATAATAAAATTGTATAAAAAGATACACAATAAATAATGTAAATATGTATAAAAAAGTATATACAAAAAAACTAATAGAATAATGTAAAAATCAAAATAAATACACTGAATATCAAAAAATAATGTAAATTTGTATGAAAATAAAGATGCAAAATTCATAAATAGCGCATTTCTTATAAAAATATATATACAAAATACACATAAATTTTTTTAATATGTATTGAAATAAATATACAAAATGCACATACAATAAGGTAAATTTGTATTGAAAGAGATATGCAAAGTACATATAAAACAATGTAAATTTGTTTCAAAATATATATACGAAAACAAATAAAAACGTAGATTTCTATAAATTATATATACAAAATACACATAAAATTAAGTAAATACGTATGAAAAATGTATTCAAAATACACATAAAATAATGTAACATCGAAAAAAAAAAAAATTTATTAAAAAGAATGTGTATTTGGATAAATATAAATATACAAAATACACATACAAAATAATCATAAAATAAGGTAGATTTGTAATAAAATATATGTACAAAATACACATACAATAATGTAAATTTATATGAAAATATATATACAAATACACATAAAATACCATGAATTTGTGTAAAAATATATATTCAAAATAAATATTAAATAATGTAAGAGCGTATAAAAATATATATACAAAGTACATATAATATGAAAATTAAGATGCAAAATACCTATAAAATAACTATTGATACCAAAATACACATAAAATATTTGAACTTGTATTAAAATAAATATACAAAATGCACATACAATAAGGTAAATTTGTATTAAAATAGATATGCAAAATACATATAAAATAATGTAAATTTGTTTCAAAATATATATACGAATACACATAAAACAACGTAGATTTCTATAAAAATACATATACAAAATACACATAAAATTAAGTAAATACGTATAAAAAAATGTATACAAAATACTCATAAAATAATGTAAATTCGTATAAATGTAAATAAACAATATACCAATAATAGAATGTGTATTTGTATAAATATAAATATACAAAATGCACATAAAATAACGTGAATTTATATAAAACTATATACATAAAATAACGATATGTGTACAAAAATGAACATTACATAAATTTGCATAAAAATATATATACAAAACACACATTAGATAATGTAAATGAGTGTAAAAATATGTATACAAAATACCTATGAAATAATCTAAATTCGTATCGAATTAAATTAAGAAATACCAATAAAATAATGTTATTTTGGATGAAAATATATATACAAAATACACATAAAATAACCTAAATACAAATACAAATATACACATAAAATAATTTAAAATTGAATGAAATAAATATATAAAATAAACATAAAATAAGGTAAATTTGTAATGAAATATATGAAAAAATACACATAAAATAATATAAATTTGTATGAAAATATATATACAAATACACATTAAATAACATGAATTTGTATAAAATTTGTATCAAAATATATACTTATACACACAATAAAATAACGTAATTTTTTTATGAAAATGTATATACAAAATACACATAAAATAATTTAAATGCGTAGAAAAATATATATACAAAAAACTCATAAAATAATGTAAATATGTATGAAAATATATAAAAAAATACACATAAAATAATGTAAATTTGGATAAAATATATATACAAAATGAACATAAATATATACAAAATGAACATTAAATAATGTAAATATATATATAAAAAATTATATACAAAAAACACATAGAATAATGTTAAATCGTATCAAAATAAATAAAGAGAATATCAATAAAATAATGTAAATTTGTATGAAAATAAAGATGCAAAATATCCATATAATAACGCATATTTGCATAAAAATATATATACAAAAAGACATATAAAATAATTAAATTTGTATTAAAATAAATATACAAAATGAACGTACAATAAAGTAAATTTGTATTGAAATAGATATGCAAAATACACATTAATAATGTAAATTTGTATCAAAATATATATACGAATACTCATAAAATAGAGAAAATTTCTATGAAAATATACATACAAAATAGATATACAAAATACACATATAACTAGTTAAATTTGTATTTAAATACATGTACAAAAAACACATAAAATAATGTAGATTTGTATGAAATGAAAACAAATACATTTTATATAAAATATATATACAAAATACACATAGAATAATGTAAAATCATATCAAAATAAATACACAGAATATCAATAAAATAATGTAGATTTGTATGAAAATAAAGATGCAAAATACCAATAAAATAAAGGATATTTTTATAAAAATACATATACAAAAATACACATAGATTAATCAAATTTGTATTAAAATTAATACAGAAAATGCACATACAATAAGGTAAATTTGTATTAAAAAAATATGCAAAATACACATAAAACAATGTAAATTTGTTTCAAAATATATATACGAATACACATAAAATAACGCAGATTTCTATAGAAATATGTATACAAAATACACTTGAAATAATGTAAATACGTATAAAAATATATATACAAAATACACATTAAATAATGTTAATTCGTGTCAAAATAAATAAACAAAATATCATGAAAAGAATGTGTATTTGTATGAAAATAGATATACAAAATACACATAAAATAACCTAAATTTGTATAAAACTATTTACAAAAATACACAAAAATAATTTAAACTTGTATGAAAATAAATATACAAAAAACATATAAAATTAGGTAAATTTGTATTGAAATACATATACAAAATACACATAAAATAATGTAAATTTGAGTGAAAATATATAAACATATAGACTTAAAATAACGTAAATTTGTATCAAATATATATACAAAAAACACATTAAATAATGTAAATATGTATAAAAAAATATATACAAAACACAAATAAAATAATGTATAATCGTATAAAAATAAATACAGAAAATATTAATAAAATAATGTAAAATTGTATGAAAATTAAGATGCACAATACCCAAAATATAACGCATTTTTATAAAAATATATATACGAAAAAACACAAAATATTTGATTTTGTATTAAAATAAATAGATATACAAAATACACATAAAATAAGCTAAATTTGAATTGAAATATATACAAAATACATAAAATAATGTAAATTTGTATCAAAATATTTATACAAATACTCATATAATAACGTAAATTTGTAAAAAAATATATAAACAAAATACACATTATATAATGTAAATACATATAAAAAATAAGTACAAAATACACATATAATCATGTAATTCGTATCAAAATAAATAAAAAAATACCAATAAAATAATGTAAATTTCTATGAGAAAACATATACAAAATACACATAAATAACGCATATATCAATAAAAATATATATAATATATTTAAATATTTAAAATATTTAATGTATATTTTGTATATATATTTTATCCAAATTTACGTTATTTTATATGTATTTGTTTATATATTTTCATACAAATTTACATTATTTTATGTGAGTTTTGTAAATGTATTTCAATACAAATTTGCCTAACTTTATGTGTATTTTGCATATCTATTTTCAAACAAATTTAAATAATTTTTGTGTATTTTTGTATATATTTTTATACAAATTTTAGTTATTTTATTTGTTTTTTGTATATATATTTGCCTACAAATATACATTCTTTTATTGGAATTTTGTGTATTTAATTTTTACAATTTACATTATTTTATGTGTATTTTATATATTTTTCTACGTATTTAAATTATTTTATGTGTATTTTATATATACATTTTCATGAAAATTTACGTTATTTTATTGTGAGTATTCGTATATATTTTGAAACAAATTTTATACAAATTCATGTTATTTTATGTGTATTTGTATATATCTTTTCATACAAATTTATATTAGTTTATGTGTATTCTTACATATATTTTATTACAAATTTACCTTATTTTATGTTTATTTTGTATATTTATTTCATTTAATATAATCAAATTTAAATTTATTGTATATGCATTTTGTATATTAATTTTAATACAAATTTAATTATTCTATGTGTATTTTTCTATATGTATTTTTATAAAAATATGCTTTATTTTATGGGTATTTTGCATCTTTATTTTCATACAAATTTACGTTATTTTATTGATATTCTGCTCATTCATTTTGATACGATTTGACATTATTCTATGTGTATTTTGTATATATTTTTCATACAAATTTACGTTATTTTATGTGTATTTGTTTATATATTTTGACACAAATTTTAAATATTTTATGGGTATTTTGTATATGTATTTCAAAAGAAATTTACCTAGTTTTATGTGTATTTTGAATATCTATTTTCATACAAACTCAAATTTTTTTTATGTATTTTTGTATATATTTCAATACAAATTTTAGTTAGGTTATGTGTATTTTGTAAATCTATTTTCATTCAAATATATATTATTTTATTGGTATTTTGTTGATTTATATTGATACGAATTTACATTATTTTATATATACTTTGTATATATATTTTTATACGCTTTTACATTATTTAATATTTATTTTGAATATATAATTTTATACAAATTCATGGTATTTTATGTGTATTTGTATATATATTTTCATATAAATTTACATTATTTTATGTGTATTTTGTACATATATTTCATTACAAATTTACTTTATTTTATGTTTATTTTGTATGTGTATTTTGTACATTTATATTTATACAAATACACATTCTTTTATTGGTATTTTGTTTATTTATTTTGTTTCGAATTTACATTATTTTATGTGTATTTTGTTTACATTTTTTTATACGTATTTACTTATTTTTATGTGTATTTTGTATATATATTTTTATAGAAATCTACGTTATTTTATGTGTATTCGTACATATATTTTGAAACAAATTTACATTGTTTTATATGTACAATAAGGTAATTTTGTATTGAAATAGATATGCAAAATACATATAAGGCAATGTAAATTTGTTTCAAAATATGTATACGAATACACATAAAATAACGTAGATTTCTATAAAAATATATATACAAAATGCACATAAAATGAAGTAAATACGTATAAAAAAATGTATACAAAATACACATAAAATAATGGAAATTCGTATCAAAATAAATAAACAAAATACCAATAAAAGAATGTGTATTTGTATAAATATAAATATACAAAATACACATAAAATAACGTAAATTTATATAAAACTATATACAAAAATACACAGAAGTAATTAAATTTTAAAAATATATACAAAATACACACAAAATAAGCTAAATTTGAATTGAAATATATATACAAAATACATGAAATAAAGTAAATTTGTATCAAAATATTTATACAAATATACATATAATAACGTAAATGAGTATGAATGTAATAACGCATATTTGCATAAAAATATATATACAAATATAAATATAAAATAATTAAATTTGTATTAAAATAAATATACAAAATGCACGTACAATAAAGTAAATTTGTATTGAAATAGATATGCAAAATACACATCAATGATGTAAATTTGTATCAAAATATATATACGAATACTCATAAAATAGAGGAAATTTCTATGAAAATAAAATAATGTAAGTTTGTATGAAAATAAGATGCAAAACTCCCATAAAATAGCCCATTTCTTATAAAAATATATATACCAAAATACACATAAAATATTTAAATTTGTATTGAAATAAATATACAAAATGCACATACAATAAGGTAAATTTGTATTGAAAGAGATATGCAAAATACATATAAAACAATGTAAATTTGTTTCAAAATATATATACGAATACAAATAAAAAAACGTAGATTTCTATAAAAATATATATACAAAATACACATAAAATTACGTAAATACGTATAAAAATGTATACAAAATACACATAAAATAATGTAAACTCGAATTAAAATAAATAAACAAAATACCAATAAAAGAATGTGTATTTGGATAAATATAAATATACAAATTACACATACAAAATAAACATAAAAGAAGGTAGATTTGTAATAAATATATGTACAAAATACACATAAAATGTAAATTTATATGAAAATATATATACAAATACACATAAAATACCATGAATTTGTATAAAAATATATATTCAAAATAAATATTAAATAATGTAAAAGCGTATAAAAATATATATACAAAGTACATATAAAATAATGTAAATTCGTATCAATATAAATCAACAAAACCCCAATAAAATAATATATATTTGAATGAAAATAAATTTACAAAATACACATAACATAACTAAAATTTGTATTAAAATATATTCAAAAATACATAGAAATAATTTGAGTTTGTATGAAAATAGATAGACAAAATACAAATAAAATTAGGTAAATTTCTTTTGAAATGTATATACAAAATACCCATAAAATATTTAAAATTTGTGTCAAAATATATAAACAAATACACATAAAATAACGTAAATTTGTATGAAAAATATATACAAAATACACATTGAATAATGTCAATTCGTATCAAAATGAATGAGCAGAATATCAATAAAATAATGTAAATTTGTATGAAAATAAAGATGCAAAAATACCCAAAAAAATAAAGCATATGTTTATAAAAACACAGATACAAAAATACACATCGAATAATTAGATTTGTATTAAAATTAATATACAAAATGCGTATATAATAAGGTAAATTTGTATTGAAAAAATATGCAACATACACGTATACTCATACAAATTTATATTATTTTATTGGTATTTTGTTTATTTATTTTGATACGAATTACATGATTATATGTGTATTTTGTACATATTTTATACGTATTTACATTATTTAATGTATTTTGTTTATATATTTTCATACAAATTTACGTTATTATATGTGTATTTGTATAAATATTTTGATACAAATTTACTTTATTTCATGTATTTTGTATATATATTTCAATTCAAATTTAGCTTATTTTGTGTGTTTTGTATATATTTTCATACAAATTTAATTACTTCTGTATATTTTTGTATATAGTTTTATATAAATTTACGTTATTTTATGTGTATTTTGTATATTTATATTTATACAAATACATATTCTTTTATTGGTATTTTGTTTATTTATTTTGATGAATTTACATTATTTTATGTGTTTTGTATACATTTTTTTATACGTATTTACTTCATTTTATGTGTATTTTGTATATATATTTTATAGAAATCTACGTTATTTTATGTGTATTCGAATATATATTTTGAAACAAATTTATATTGTTTTATATGTATTTTGCATATCTATTTTAATACAAATTTACCTTATTGTATGTGTTTTTTGTATATTTATTTTAATACAAATTTAATTTTTTGATGTGTATTTTGGTATATATATATTTATAAATAAAAAAAATGCGTTATTTTATGGGTATTTTGCTTCTTTATTTTCATACAAATTTACATTATTTTATTAATATTCTGTGTATTTATTTTGATACGATTTTTCATTATTCTATTTGTGTTTTGTACATATTTTTTTATACAAATTTACGTTATTTTAAGTGTATTTGTTTATGTATTTTCATTCAAATTTACATTATTTCATGTGTATTTTGTGTATGTATTTCAATACAAATTTACCTAATTTTATGTGTATTTTGTATTTTTATTTTCATACAAACTTAAAATATTTTTGTGTATTTTTGTATATAGTTTGATACAAATTTAGGTTATTTTATGTGTATTTTGTATATCTATTTTCATACAAATATATATTCTTTTATTGATATTTTGTTTATTTATTTTGACGCGAGTTTACATTATTTAATGTGTATTTTGTATATATATTTTTTATACGTATTTACATCATTTCATCTGTATTTTGTATAGTTTTAAACAAATTTATATTATTTAATGTGTATTTTGTATATATATATTTATACAAATATACATTCTTTTATTGGTATTTTGTTTATTTATTTTGATACTAATTTACATTATTTTATGTGTATTTTGGATACATTTTTTATACGTATTTACTTAATTTTATGTTTATTTTGTATATATATTTTTATAGAAATCTACCTTATTTCATGTGTACTCGTATATATATTTTGAAACAAATTTACATTGTTTATATGTATTTTGCATATCTATTTTTGTGTATTCTGTATTTATTTTTGTTATACATAGAATAATGTAAAATCGTATCAAAATAGGTACACAGAATATCAATAAAATAATTTAAATTTGTATGAAAATAAAGATGCAAAATACCCATAAGATAAAGCATTTTTTTTAAATACATATACAAAAATACACATAAAATAATTAAATTTGTATTAAAATTAATATACAAAATGCACACATACAATAAGGTAAATTTGTATTGAAAAAAAACGTAAAATGCAAATAAAACTGTTAATTTGTTTCAAAATATATATACGAATACACATAAAATAACGTAGATTTCTATAGAAATATATATACAAAATACACATGAAATTATTTAAATACGTATAAATAAATATATATATATATATATATATATATATATATATAGATATATATATATATATATATATATATATATATATATATATATATATATATAAAAAATATATTAAGTAATGTAAATTCGTGACAAAATAAATAAACAAAATATCATGAAAGAATGTATTTGTATGAAAATAAATAGTAGATAATAAATTTGTATGTAATATATATGCAAGATACACATTAAATAATGTAAATATGTATAAAAAAAATTTATACAAAAGAACAAAAAAAATAATGTAAAATAGTATCAAAATAAATACACGAATATTAATAAAATAATGTAAATTTGTATGAAAACAAAGATGCAAAATTCCAATCAAATAGCGTATTTCTTATAAAATATATATACCAAAATACACATAAAATATTTAAATTTGTATTGAAATAAATATACAAAATGCACATACAATAAGGTAAACTTGTTGAAAGAGATATGCAAAATACATATAAAATTGTAAATTTGTTTCAAAATATATATGAATACACATAAAATAACGTAGATTTCTATAAAATATATATACAAATACACATAAAATTAGGTAAATACGTATAAAAAATGTAAACAAAATACACATAAATAATATAAATTGAAACAAAATAAATAAACAAAATACCAATAAAAGAATGTGTATTTGTTCTGTGTATTTTGTATATAGTTTTATACAAATTTACGATATTTTATGTGTATTTTGTATATTTATATTTATACAAATACATTCTTTTACTGGTATTTTGTTTATTTATTTTGATACGATTTTTATGTGTATTTTGTATTCATTTTTTTATACGTATTTACTTCATTTTATGTGTATTTTGTATATATTTTTATAGAAATCAACGTTATTTTATGTGTATTCGTATATATATTTTGAAACAAATCTACATTGTCTTATATGTATTTTGCATATCTATTTCAATACAAATTTACCTTACAGTATGTGCATTTTTTATATTTATTTTAATACAAATTTTAATATTTTATATGTATTTTGGTATATATATTTTTATAAAAAATGCGTTATTTTATGGCTATTTTGCATCTTTATTTTCATTCAAATTTACATTATTTAATTAATATTCTGTGTATTTATTTTGATACGATTTTTCATTATTCTATTTGTGTTTTGTATATATTTTTTTATACATTACATTATTTAATTAGTATTTTCTATATATATTTGATACAAATTTACGTTATTTTAAGTGTATATGTTTATATATTTTCATTCAAATTTCCATTATTTTATGTGTATTTTGTATATGTATTTCAATACAAATTTACCTAATTTTATGTGTATTTTGTATATTTATTTTCATACAAATTTAAATTATTTTTGTGTATTTTTGTATATAGTTTTATACAAACTTAGGTTATTTGATGAGTATTTTGTATATCTATTTTCATACAAATACACATTCTTTTATTGATATTTTGTTTATTTATTTTGACGAGAATTTAAATTATTTAATGTGTATTTTGTATATATATATATATATATATATATATATTTTTATACGTATTTACATCATTTCATGTGTATTTTGTATATATATTTCTATAGAAATCTACGTTATTTTATGTGTATTCGTTTATAGATTTTTAAACAAATTTACGCTTTAATGTGAATTTTGTAAATTTTTTCAATACAAATTTACCTTATTGTACGTGCATTTTGTATATTAATTTTAATACAAATTTAATTATTCTATGTGTATTTTTGTATATGTATTTTTAAAAAAATATGCTTTATTTTATGGGTATTTTGCATCTTTATTTTCATACAAAATTACATTATTTTATTGATATTCTGTGTATTTATTTTGATACGATTTTACATTATTCTATGTGTATTTTGTATATATTTTTCATTTAATTTAGCTTTTTTTATGTGTATTTTGTATATCTATTTATTTTAATACATTATAAAAAATGCGTTATTTTATGGGTATTTTGCATCTTAATTTTCATACAAATTTACATTATTTTATTAATATTTTCTGTATTTATTTTGATACGATTTTACATTATTTTATTTGTGTTTTCTATATATTTTTTTTATACATATTTAAATTATTTAATGTGTTTTTTGTAAATATATATTTGATACAAATTTACGTTATTTTAAGTCTATAGGTTTATATATTTTCATTCAAATTTACATTATTTTATGTGTATTTTGTATATGTATTTCAATACAAATTTACCTAGTTTTATATGTTTTTTGTATATTTATTTTCATACAAGTTTAAATTATTTTTGTGTATTTTTGTTTATAGTTTTATACAAATTTAGGTTATTTTATGTGTATTTTGTATATCTAATTTCATACAAATACACATTCTTTGTTTATTTATTTTGACACGAATTAACATTATTTAATGTGTATTTTGTATATATATTTTTTTACGTATTTACATTATTTCAAGTGTATTTTGTATATATATTTCTATAGAAATCTACGTTATTATATGTGTATTCGTATATATATTTTGAAACAAATTTACATTATTTTATGTGTATTTTGCATATTTTTTCAATAGAAATTTACCTTATTGTATGTGCATTTTGTATATTAATTTTAATACTAATTTGATTAATCTATGTGTATTTTTGTATATGTATTTTTATAAAAATATGCTTTATTTTATGCGTATTTTGCATCTTTATTTTCATACAAATTTACATTATTTTATTGATATTCTGTGTATTTATTTTAATATGATTTTACATTATTCTATGTGTATTTTCTATATATATTTTATATAAAATGTATTTGTTTTCATTTCATACAAATCTACATTATTTTATGTATTTTTTGTACATGTATACACATAAAATATTTAAATTTGTATTGAAATAAATATACAAAATGCACATACAATAAGGTAAACTTCTATTGAAAGAGATATGCAAAAATGCATATAAAACAATGTAAATTTGTTTCAAAATATATATACGAATACACATAAAATAACGTAGATTTCTATAAAAATATATATACAAAATACACATAAAATTAAGTAAATACGTCTAAAAAAATGTAAACAAAATACACATAAAATAATGTAAATTCGAAACAAAATAAATAAACAAAATACCAATATTTTGTATATTTATTTCAATACAAATTTAAATATTTTATGTGTATTTTGGTATATATATTTTTATAAGAAATGCGCTATTTGATGGGAATTTTGCATCTTTATTTTCATACAAATTTACATTATTTTATTAATATTCGGTGTATTTATTTTGATACGATTTTATATTATTCTATTTGTTTTTTGTATATATATATTTTTTATACATATTTACATTATTTAAATGTATCTTGCATATATATTACATACAAATTTATTATCTATTATTTATTTTCATACAAATACACATTCTTTTCATGATATTTTTTTTATTTATTTTGTCAAGAATTTACATTACTTAATATGTATTTTATATATATATTTTTATACGTATTTACATAATTTCATGTGTATTTTTTATATATATTTCTATAGAAATCTACGTTATTTTATGTGTATTCGTATATATATTTTGAAACAAATTTACTCTGTTTTAATTGTATTTTGCGTTTTTTTTTCAATACAAATTTACCTTATTGTATGTGTGCATTTTGTATATTAATTTTAATACAAATTTTATTATTCTATGTGTATTTTTGTATATGTATTTAAAAAAAAAAATGCTTTATCTTATGGGTATTTTGCATCTTTATTTTCATACAAATTTAAATTATTTTATTGATATTCTGTGTACTTATTTTGATACGATTTTACATTATTCTATGTATAACAAAATAAAATACTGAATACACAAAAATAGATATGCAAAATACATATAAACAATGTAAATTTGTTTCAAAATATATATACGAATACACATGAAATAAGGTAGATTTCTATAAAATATATATACAAAATACACATAAAATTAAGTAAATACGTATAAAAAATGTATACAAAATACACATAAAATAATGTAAATTAGTATCAAAATAAATAAACAAAATACCAATAAAAGAATGTGTATTTGTATATATATATATATATATATATATATATATATATATATATATATATATATATATATATATATATATATATATATATAGAAAATACACATTAAATAATATAAATTTGTTTAAAACTATACAAAATACAGATGAAATGATGTAAATACGTATAAAAATATATATACAAAATACACATTAAATAATGTAAATTCGCGTCAAAATAAATAAACAAAATATCAATAAAAGAATGTGTATTTGTATGAAAATAGATATACAAAATACACATAAAATAACCTAAATTTGTATCAAACTATATACAAAAATACACAAAATTATTTTAAATTTGTATGGAAATAAATATACAAAATACACATAAAATTAGGTAAATTTGTATTGAAATACATACACAAAATACACATAAAATAATGTAAATTTGAATGAAAATACATAAACAAATACACTTAAAATAACGTAAATTTGTATAATAAAATATGTACAAAACACAAATAGAATAATGTAAAATCGTATCAAAATAAATACACAGAATATTAATAAAATAATGTAAATTTGTATGAAAATAAAGAAGCAAAATACCCATAAAATAACGCATTTTTTTATTTATAAAAATATATATACCAAAATACACATCAAAATATTAAATTTGTATTAAAATAAATATACAAAAACACATACAATAAGGTAAATTTGTATTGAAATAGATATGCAAAATACATATAAAACAATGTAAATTTGTTTCAAAATATATATACGAATACACGTAAAATAACGTAGATTTCTATAAAATATATATACAAAACACATAAAATGAAGTAAATACGTATAAAAATGTATACAAAATACACATAAAATAATGTAAATTCGTATCAAAATAAATAAACAAAATACCAATAAAATGTGTATTTGTATGAATATAAATATACAAAATACATAAAATAACGTAAATTTATATAAAACTATATACAAAAATACACAGTAATTAAATTTGTATGAAAATATATACAATACACACGAAATAAGCTAAATTTGAATTGAAATATATACAAAATACATGAAATAAAGTAAATTTGTATCAAAATATTTATACAAATATACATATAATAACGTAAATTTGTATGAAAATATATAAACAAAATACACATTAAATAATGTAAATACGTATAAAAAATATGTACAAAATACACATATAATCATGTAATTCGTATCAAAATAAATAAACAAAATACCAATAAAATAATATAAATTTGTATGAGTAAACGTGTATGTTGCATATTTTTTCAATACAAATTTACCTTATTATATACGCATTTTGTATATTAATTTTAATATATGTGTATTTGAATATATATTTTGATACAAATTTACATTATTTTATGTATTTTCTATATTTATTTCAATTCAAATTTAGCTTATTTTATGTGTCTTTTGTATATCTATTTTCATACAAATTTAATTATTTTTGTTTATTTTTGTATATAGTTTTATACAAATTTACGTTATTTTATGTGTATTTTGTATATTTATATTTATACAAGTAAACATTCTTTTATTGGCATTTAGTTTATTTATTTTGATACGAATTTACATTATTTTATGTGTATTTTGTATACATTTTCTTATACGTATTTACTTCATTTTATGTGTATTTTGTATATATATTTTTATAGAAATCTACGTTATTTTATGTGTATTCGTATATATATTTTGAAACAAATTTACATTGTTTTATGTGTATTTTGCATATCTATTTCAATACAAATTTACTTGTATATGCATTTGTATATTTATTTTAATATAAATTTAAATATTTTATGTGTATTTTGGTATATATATTTTCATAAAAAATGCGTTGTTTTATGGGTATTTTGCATCTTTATTTTCATACAAATTTACATTATTTTATTAATATTCTGTGTATTTATTTTGATATTATTTTACATTATTCTATTTGTGTTTTGTATATATTTTTTTATACATATTTACATTATTTAATGTGTATTTTCTATATATATTTCATACAAATTAACGTTATTTTAAGTGTATTGGTTTATATATTTTCATTCAAATTTACATTATTTTATGTGTATTTTTGTATATGTATTTCAATAGAAATTTAACTAGTTTTATGTGTATTTTGTATATATATTTTATACAAATTTAAATTATTTTTGTGTATTTTTTAATAGAGTTTTATACAAATTTACAATATTTTATGTGTATTTTGTATATCTATTTTCATACAAATACACATTCTTTATTTCATGTATTTTTTATATATATTTCTATAGAAATATACGTTATTTTATGTGTATTCGTATATATATTTTGAAACAAATATACATTGTTTTATGTGCATTTTGTATATATTTTCAATACAAATTTCCCTTATTGTACGTGCATTTTGTATATTAATTTTAATACAAATTTAATTATTCTATGTGTATTCTTGTATATGTATTTAAAAAAAAAATATGCTTTATTTTATGGGTATTTTGCATCTTTATTTTCATACAAAATTACATTATTTTATTGATATTCTGTGTATTTATTTTGATACGATTTTACATTATTCTATGTATATTTTGTATATCTATTTTATACAAATGTACGCTATTTTATGTGAATTTGTTTTCATTTCATACAAATTTACATTATTTTATGTGTATTTTGTACATGTATTTAAATACAAATTTAACTAATTATATGTGTATTTTGTATATCTATTTTCATACAAATTGAAATTTATTTTTTAGGTTTTTTGTATATATTTTTATTCAAATTTTCGTAATTTTATGTGTATTTTGTATGTTTATTTTTTTACAAATATACGTTCTTTTATCGGAATTTTGTTTATTTATTTTGATACGAATTTTCATTTTTTTAGGTGTATTTGATATATATATATATTTATACTTATTTACATAATTTTATATATATTTTGAGTATATATTTTCATAGACATTTACTCTATATGTATATACAAAAAAACACAAAAATAATTTAAATTTGTATGAAAATAAATATACAAAATACACATAAAATTAGGTAAATTTGTATTGAAATACATATACAAAATACACTTAAAATAATGTAAATTATATAAACAAATACTCTTAAAATGACGTTAATTTGTATAAAATATATATAAAAAATACACATTAAATAATGAGAATATGTATAAAAAAATATATACAAAACACAAATAGTATAATATAAAATCGTATCAAAATATATACACAGAATATTAACAAAATAATGTACATTTGTATGAAAACTAAGATGCAAAATACCTATAAAATAACGCATTTTTTATAAAATTATATATACCAAAATACACATAAAATATTTGAATTTGTATTAAAATAAATATACAAAATGCACATACAATAAGGTAAATTTGTATTGAAATAGATATGCAAAAAACATATAAAACAATGTAAATTTGTTTCAAAATATATATACGAATACACATAAAATAACGTAGATTTCTATAAATATATATATACAAAATACAAATAAAATTAAGTAAATACGAATCAAAATGTATACAAAATACATAAAATAATGTAAATTCGTATAAATATAAATAAACAAAATACCAATAAGAGAATGTATTTGTATAAATATAAATATACAAAATGCACATAAAATAACGTAAATTTGTATAAAACTATATACAAAAATACACAGAATTAAATTTGCATGAAAATAGATATACAAAATACACACAAAATAAGCTAAATTTGAATTGAAATATATATACAAAATACATAAAATAAAGTAAATTCGTTTCAAAATATTTTAACAAATACACATATAATAACGTAAATTTGTAAAAAAATATATAAACAAAATACACATTAAGTAATGTAAATACGTATAAAAAATATTTACAAAATACACCAATAATCAAGACATTCGGATCAAAATAAAAATAAAAAAAATCATTAAAAAAAGTACAATTGTATTAGAAAACATAAACAAAATACACAAAAAATAACGTTTTAAGTTTCTACAAAATATATGTACAAAATGCACATAAAATTAGTTTGCATAAAAAATATATACAAAACACACATTAGATAATGTAAACGAGTATAAAAATATGTATACAAAATACCTATGAAATAATCTAAATTCGTATCGAGTTAAATTAATAAAATAACAATAAAATAATGTAATTTGGATGAAAATATATATAGAAAACACACATAAAATAACCTAAATACAAATACAAATATACACATTAAATAATTTAAAATTGAATGAAATAAATATACAAAATAAACATAAAATAAGGTAAATTTGTAATAAAATATATGTAAGAATACACATAAAATAATATAAATTTGTATGAAAATATATATACAAATACACATAAAATAACATGAATTTGTATAAAATGTTTCAAAATATATACGAATACACACAATAAAATAACGTAAATTTTCATGAAAATGTATATATAAAATACACATAAAATAGTTTAAATACGTAGAAAAATATATATACAAAATACACATAAAATAATGTAAATTCGTAAAAAATTAAATACACAAAATTCCAATAAAAGAATGTATATTTGTAGGAAAATATATATACAAAAACAAATAAAATAACTAAAATTTGTATAAAATATATACAAAAATACACAAAAATAATTTAAATTTGTTTGAAAATAGATATGCAAAATACACATAAAGTTAGGCAAATTTGTATTGAAATACATATACAAAACTCACATAAAATAATGTAAATTTGTATGAAAATATATAAACAAATACATATAAAATCACGTAAATTTGGATAAAATATATATATACAAAATATACATTAAATATTTTAAATATGTATAAAAATATATTATATTATATATATTTTTATTGATATTTGCGTTATTTATGTGTATTTTGTATATGTTTTCTCATAGAAATTTACATTATTTTATTGGTATTTTGTCTATTTATTTTGATACGAGTTACATGATTATATGTCTATTTTTTACATTTTTTTATACGTATTTACATTATTTAATGTGTATTTTGTTTATATATTTTTATACAAATTTACGTTATTATATGTGTATTTGTATAGGTATTTTGATACAAATTTACATTATTTTATGTATTTTGTATATATATTTCAATTCAAATTTAGCTTATTTTATGTGTATTTTGTATATCTATTTATTTTAATACAAAATCAAATATTTTATGTTTTTTCGTATATATATTTAAAAAAAATGCGTTATTTTATGGGTATTTTGCATCTTAATTTTCATACAATTTTACATTATTTTATTAATATTTTCTGTATTTATTTTGATACGATTTTACATTATTTTATTTGTGTTTTGTATATATTTTTTTATACATATTTACATTATTTAATGATTTTTCTGTATATATATTTGATACAAATTTACGTTATTTTAAGTATATATGTTTATATATTTTCATTCAAATTTACATTATTTTATGTGTATTTTGTATATGTATTTCAATACAAATTTACCTATTTTTATATGTTTTTTGTATATTTATTTTCATACAAGTTTAAATTATTTTTGTGTATTTTTGTATATAGTTTTATACAAATTTAGATTATTTTATGTGTATTTTGTATATCTATTTTCATACAAATACACATTCTTTTCATGATATTTAGTTTATTTATTTTGACACGAATTAACATTATTTAATGTGTATTTTGTATATATATTTTTATACGTATTTACATTATTTCAAGTGTATTTTGTATATATATTTCTATAGAAATCTGCGTTATTTTATGTGTATTCGAATATATATTTTGAAACAAATTTACATTGTTTTATGTGTATTTTGCATATTTTTTCAATACAAATTTACCTTATTGTATGTGCATTTTGTATATTAATTTTAATACAAATTTGATTAATCTATGTGTATTTTTGTATATGTATTTTTATAAAAATATGTAATTACTTAAATTTGTATTTAAATACATGTACAAAATACACATAAAATAATGTAAATTTGTATGAAATGAAAACAAATTCACGTAAAATAACGTACATTTGTATAAAATAGATATACAAAATAATTTTATGTGTATTTTGTATATTTATTTTCATACAAATTTAAATTATTTTTGTGTATTTTTGTATATAGTTTTATACAAACTAAGGTTATTTTATGAGTATTTTGTATATCTATTTTCATACAAATACACATTCTTTTATTGATATTTTGTTTATTTATTTTGACGAGAATTTAAATTATTTAATGTGTATTTTGTATATATATTTTTATACGTATTTACATCATTTCATGTGTATTTTGTATATATATTTCTATAGAAATCTACCTTATATTATGTTTATTCGTATATAGATTTTTAAACAAATTTACACTTTTATGTGTATTTTGCATATTTTTTCAATACAAATTTACCTTATTGTATATGCATTTTGTATATTAATTTTAATACAAATTTAATTATTCTATGTGTATTTTTGTATATGTATTTTTATAAAAATATGCTTTATTTTATGGGAATTTTGCATCTTTATTTTCATACAAATTTTCGTTATTTTATTGATATTCTGCTCATTCATTTTGATACGATTTGACATTATTCTATGTTTATTTTGTATATATTTTTCAAACAAATTTACGTTATTTTATGTGTATTTGTTTATATATTCTGACACAAATTTACAATATTTTATGGGTATTTTGTATATATATTTCAAAAGAAATTTACCTAGTTTTATGTGTATTTTGAATATCTATTTTCATACAAACTCAAATTATTTTTATGAATTTTATATATATTTCAATACAAATTTTAGTTATGTTATGTGTATTTTGTAAATCTATTTTCATTCAAATATATATTATTTTATTGGTATTTTGTTGATTTATATTGATACGAATTTATATTATTTTATATGTACTTTTTATATATATTTTTATACGCATTTACATTATTTAATATATATTTTGAATATATAATTTTATACAAATTCATGGTATTTTATGTGTATTTATATATATATTTTCATATTAATTTACATTATTTTATGTGTATTTTGTACATATATTTCATTACAAATTTACCTTATTTTATGTTTATTTTGTATGTGTATTTTGTACATTTATATTTATACAAATACACATTCTTTTATTGGTATTTTGTTTATTTATTTTGTTTCGAATTTATATTATTTTATGTGTATTTTGTTTACATTTTTTTATACGTATTTACCTAATTTTATGTGTATTTTGTATATATATTTTTATAGAAATCTACGTTATTTTATGTGTATTCGTATATATATTTTGAAACAAATTTACTTTGTTTTATATGTATTTTTGCATATCTCTTTCAATAGAAGTTTACCTTATTGTATGTGCATTTTGTATATTTATTTCAATACAAATTTAAATATTTTATGTGTATTTTGGTATATATATTTTTATAAGAAATGCGCTTTTTGATGGGAATTTTGCATCTTTATTTTCATACAAATTTACATTATTTTATTAATATTCGGTGTATTTATTTTGATACGATCTTACATTATTCTATTTGTTTTTTGTATATATTTTTTTATACATATTTACATTATTTAATGTATATCTTGCATATATATTTCATACAAATTTATTATCTATTATTTATTTTCATACAAATACACATTCTTTTCATGATATTTTGTTTATTTATTTTGACACGAATTTACATTACTTAATATGTATTTTATATATATATTTTTATACGTATTTACATAATTTCATGTGTATTTTGTATATATATTTCTATAGAAATCTACGTTATTTTATGTGTATTCGTATATATATTTTGAAACAAATTTACAATGTTTTATTTGTATTTTGCGTTTTTTTTCAATAGAAATTTACCTTATTGTATGTGTGCATTTTGTATATTAATTTTAATACAAATTTAATTATTCTAAGTGTATTTTTGAATATGTATTTAAAAAAAAATGCTTTATCTTATGGGTATTTTGCATCTTTGTTTTCATACAAATTTAAATTATTTTATTGATATTCTGTGTACTTATTTTGATATGATTTTACATTATTCTATGTATAACAAAAATAAATACAGAATACACAAAAATAGATATGCAAAATACATATAAACAATGTAAATTTGTTTCAAAATATATATACGAATACACATGACATGGGTATTTTGAATCTTAATTTTCATACAAATTTAAATTATTTTATTAATATTTTCTGTATTTATTTTGATACGATTTTACATTATTTTATTTGTGTTTTGTATATATATTTTTTATACATATTTACATTATTTAATGTGTTTTTTGTATATATATTTGATACAAATTTACGTTATTTTAAGTCTATATGTTTATATATTTTCATTCAAATTTACATTATTTTATGTGTATTTTGTATATGTATTTCAATACAAATTTACCTAATTTTATGTTTTTTGTATATTTATTTTCATACAAGTTTAAATTTTTTTTTTCTTTTTGTATATAGTTTTATACAAATTTAGGTTATTTTATGTGTATTTTGTATATCTATTTTCATACAAATACACATTCTTTTCATGATATTTTTTTATTTATTTTGACACGAATTAACATTATTTAATGTGTATTTTGTATATATATTTTTATACGTATTTACATTATTTCAAGTGTATTTTGTATATATATTTCTATAGAAATCTATGTTATTTTATGTGTATTCGTATATATATTTTGAAACAAATTTACATTGTTTTATGTGCATTTTGCATATTTTTTCAATACAAATTTACATTATTGTATATGCATTTTGTATATTACTTTTAACACAAATTTGATTAATCTATGTGTATTTTTGTGTATATTTTTATAAAAATATTTTACGGGTATTTTGCATCTTTATTTTCATACAAATTTACATTATTTTATTGATATTCTGTGTATTTATTTGGTATGATTTTACATTATTCTATGTGTATTTTGTATATATATTTTATATAAAATGTATTTGTTTTCATTTCATACAAATCTACATTATTTTATGTGTTTTTTTGTACATGTATTTAAATACAAATTTAACTAGTTATATGTGTATTTTGTATATCTATTTTGTATGTATATTTTCATAGAAATTTACTCTATTTTATGAGTATTCGTATATATATTTTGATACAAATTTACATTATTGATGTGTATTTTGCATATCTATTTCAATACAAATTTTCTTTATTGTACGTGCATTTTGTATATTTATTTTAATACAAATTTAATTATTTTATATGTATTTTTGTATATATATTTTTATGCAAATATGCGTTATTATATGGATATTTTGCAGCTTTATTTTCATACAAATTTACATTATTTTATTGATATTCTCTTTATTTATTTTGATACGATTTAACATTATTCTATGTGTATTTTGTATATATTTTTTTATACATATTTACATTATTTAAGGTTTATTTGGTATATATATTTTATCCAAATTTACATTATTTTATGTGTATTTGTTTATATATTTTTATACAAATTTACATTATTTTATGTGTATTTTGTATATACATTTTCATAAAAAAATTACGTTATTTTATTGTGTGTATTTGTATATATTTTGATACAAATTTTATACAAATTCATGTTATTTAATGTGTATTTGTATATATATTTTCATACAAATTTATATTATTTTATGTGTATTTTTTCATATATTTCATTACAAATTTACCTTATTTTATGTTTAATTTGTATATTTATTTCATTCAATTTTAAATTATTTTATGTGTATATTTGTATTTGTATTTAGGTTATTTTATATGTATTTTGTATATATATTTTCATCCAAAATTACATTATTATATTGGTATTTTCTTAATTTAATTCGATACGAATTTAGATTATTTCATAGGTATTTTGTATACATATTTTTATACTCATTTACATTATCTAATGTGTGTTTTGTATATATATTTTTATGCAAATTTATTTTATGCTCATTTTTGTACATATATTTTTATATAAATTTGCGTTATTTTATGTATATAGTTTTATATAAATTGTTGTTATTTTATGGGCATTTTGTATATTTATATTTATACAAATACACATTCTTTTATTGCTATATTGTTTATTTATATTTATACGAATTTACATTATTTTATGTGTATTTTGTATACATTTTTTTGTACGTATTTACTTAATTTTATGTGTATTTTGTATATGTATTTTTATAGAAATCAACGTAATTTTATGTGTATTCATATATATTTTGAAACAAATTTACATTATTTTATATGTATTTTGCATATCTATTTCAATACAAATTTACCTTATTGTATGTGCATTTTTATATTTATTTTGATACAAATTCAAATATTTTATGTGTATTTTGGTATCAATAATTTTATAAAAAATGCGTTATTTTATAGGTATTTTGCATCTTAATTTTCATACAAATTTACATTATTTTATTAATATTTTGTGTATATATTTTGATACGATTTTACATTATTCTATTTGTGTTTTTTATATATTTTTTTATACATATTTATATTATTTAATGTGTATTTTGTATATATATTTCATACAAATTTACGTTATTATATGTGTATTTGTTTATATATTTTCTTTCAAATTTACATTATTTCATGTGTATTATGTATATGTATTTCAATAGAGATTAACCTAATTTTATGTGTATTTTGTATATTTCTTTTCATACAAATTTAAATTATTTTTGTGTATTTTTGTATATAGTTTTATACAAATTTAGGTTATTTTATGTACGCATTTACATTATTTAATGTGTGTTTTGTATATATATTTTTATCCAAAGTTAATTTATTTTACGTTCATTTTTGGACATATATTTTTATAGAAATTAGCGTTATTTTATATGTATTTGTATATGTTTTCTCATACAAATTTACATTATTTTATTGCTATTTTGTTTATTTAGTTTGATACGAATTACATGATTATATGTGTATATTGTACATATTTTTTATACGTATTTACATTACTTAATGTGTATTTTGTTTATATATTTTTAACAAATTTACGTTATTATATGTATTTTTATAAATATTTTGATACAAATTTACATTATTTTATGTATTTTGTATATACATTTCAATTCAAATTTAGCTTATTTTATCTGTATTTTGTGTATCTATTTTCATACGAATTTAATTACTTCTGTGTATTTTTGTATATAGTTTTATACAAATTTCCGTTATTTTATGTGTGTTTTGTATATTTATATTTATAAAAATACACATTCTTTTATTGGTATTTTGTTTATTTATTTTGATACGAATTTACATTATTTTATGTGTATTTTGTATACATTTTTTTATACGTATTTACTTCATTTTACGTGTATTTTGTATATATATTTTTATACAAATCTACGTTATTTTATGTGTATTCGTATATATATTTTGAAACAAATTTACATTGTTTTATATGTATTTTGCATATCTATTTCAATACAGATTTACCTTATTGTATGTGTATTTTGTATATTTATTTTAATACAAATAAGTTTTTTTATGTGTATTTTTGTATATATATTAAAAAAAAAGCGTTATTTTATGGGTATTTTGCTTCTTTATTTTCATACAAATTTACATTATTTTATTAATATTCTGTATATTTATTTTGATACGATTTTACATTATTCTATTTGTGTTTTGTATATATTTTTTTATACAAATTTACGTTATTTTAAGTGTATTTGTTTTTGTATTTTCATTCAAATTTACAGTATTTTATGTGTATTTTGTATATGTATTTCAATACAAATTTACCTAATTTTATGTGTATTTTGTATATTTATTTTCATACAAATTTAAATTATTTTTGTGTATTTTTGTATATAGTTTTATACAAATTTATGTTATCTTATGTGTATTTTGTATATTTCTTTTCATACAAATACACATTCTTTTATTGACATTTTGTTTATTTATTTTGACGCGAATTTACATTATTTGATGTGTATTTTGTATATATATTTTTATACGTATTTACATCCTTTCATGTGTATTTTGTATATTTATAAAAAATGCGTTATTTTATGGGTATTTTGCATCTTTATTTTCATACAAATTTACATTATTTTATTTACATTCTGTGTATTTATTTTAATACGATTTTACATTATTCTATTTGTGTTTTGTATATATATTTTTTATACATATTTACATTATTTAATGAGTATTTTTTATATATATTTTATACAAATTTATGTTAATTTAAGTGTATTTGTTTATATATTTTCATTCAAATTTACATTAATTTAAGTGTATTTTGTATATTTATTTTCATACAAATTTAACTTATTTTTGTGTATTTTTATATATAGTTTTATACAAATTTACGTTATTTTATGTGTATTTTGTATATGTATTTTCATACAAATACACATTCTTTTATTGATATTTTAATTATTTATTTTGACACGAATTTACATTATTTAATGTGTATTTTATATATATATTTTTATACGTATTTACAACATTTCATGTGTATTTTGTATATATATTTCTATAGAAATCTACGTTATTTTATGTGTATTCGTATATATATTTTGAAACAAATCTACATTATTTTATGTGTATTTTGTATATATATTTCATTATAAATTTGCCTTATTTTAAGCTTATTTTTATATCTATTTTCATTCAAATTCAAATCATTTTATGTGTATATATTTATTTGTATTTACGTTATTTTATGTGTATTTTCTATATATATTTTCATTCAAAATTACATTATTTTATCGGTATTTTTTTCATTTATTTCGATACGAATTTAGATTATTTCATGTGTATTTTCTATACATATACATATAGAGTAAATTTCTATGAAAATATATATTCAAAATACATATAAAATTATGTAAATAAGTATAAAAATATATATATCAAATACAATAAAAAAAAATTAAAATTCGTATCAAAATAAATAAATAAAATTCCGATAAAAGAACGTATATTTGTAGGAAAATAAATATACAAAATACACATAAAATTACGAAAATTTGAATAAAAATATACAAAAATACACAAAATTAATTTCAATTTGTATGAAAATAGATATACAAAATACACATATAATTAGTTAAATTTGTATTTAAATACATGTACAAAATTCACATAAAATAATGTAAATTTGTATGAAATGAAAACAAATTCACATAAAATAACGTACATAGGTATAAAATAGATATACAAAATATACATAGAATAATGTAAAATCGTATCAAAATAAATACACAGAATATCAATAAAATAATGTAATTTTGTATGAAAATAAAGATGCAAAATACCCATAAAATAAAGCATATTTTTATAAAAATACATATACAAAAATACACATAGAATAGCTAAATTTGTATTAAAATTAATATACAAAATGCACGTACAATAAGGTAAATTTGTATTGAAAAAATATGCAAAATGCACATAAAACAATGTATATTTGTTTCAAAATATATATACGAATACACATAAAATAACGTATATTTCTATAGAAATATATATACAAAATACACATGAAATGACGTAAATACGTATAAAAATATATATACACAATACACATTAAATAATGTAAATTCGCATCAAAATAAACAAACAAAATATCAATAAAAGAATGTGTATTTGTATGAAAATAGATATACAAAATACACATTAAATATTGTAAATTTGTATAAAACTCTATACAAAAATACACAAAAAATAATTTAAATTTGTATAAAATATATATACAAAATACACATGAAATTAGGTAAATTTCTATTGAAATACATATACAAAATACACATAAAATAATGTAAATTTGAATAAAAATATATAAACAAATACACTTAAAATAACGAAAATTTGTATGAAATATATATAGAAAATACACATTAAATAATGTAAATATGTATAAAAAAATATATACAAAACACAAATAGAATAATGTAAAATAGTATCAAAATAAATACACAGAATATTAATAAAATAATGTAAATTTTTATGAAAATAAAGATGCAAAATACCCATAAAACAACGCATTTTTTTTTAAATATATATACCAAAATGCACATAAAATATTTAAATTTGTATTACAATAAATATACAAAATGCACATACAATAAGGTAAATTTGTATTGAAATAGATATGCAAAATACATATAAAACAATGTAAATTTGTTTCAAAATATACATACGAATACACATAAAATAACGTAGATTTCTATAAAATATATATACAAAATACACATAAAATGAAGTAAATACGTATAAGAAAATGTATACAAAATACACATAAAATAATGTAAATTCGTATCAAAATAAATAAACTAAATGCCAATAAAAGAATGTTTACTTGTATAAATATAAATATACAAAATACACATAAAATAACGTAAAATTGTATAAAACTATATACAAAAAAAAAAAAGTAATTAAATTTGTATGAAAATAGATATACAAAAGACACATAAAATAAGCTAAATTTGAATTGAAATAAATATAGAAAATACATAAAATAATGTAAATTTGTATCAAAATATATATTCAAATACACATATAATAACGTAAATTTGTATAAAAATATATAAACAAAATACACATTAAATAATGTAAATACGTATAAAAGATATGTACGTAATGTAAAAATTTATAAAATTAAAGATGCAAAATACCCATAAAATATCTCATATTTAAAAAATATATATAAAATACATAAAATAATTAAATTTGTATTAAAATAAATATACAAAATACACATACAATAAGGTAGATTTCTATTGAAATAGATATGCAAAAAACACATAAAATAATGAAAATTTTTATCAAAATATATACGAATACACACAATAAAATTACGTAAATTTCTATGAAAATATATATACAAAATACACATAAAATAATGTAAATACATAGAAAAATATATATACAAAATACACATAAAATAATGTAAATTCGTATCAAAATAAATAAACAAAATTTACTCTAAAAGAATGTATATGTGTAGGAAAATATATATACAAAATACAAAAAAAAAAAATTGTATAAAAATAATACAAAAATACACAAAAATAATTTAAATTGTTTGAAAATAGATATGCAAAATACAAATGAAATTAGGCAAATTTTTATTGAAATACATATACAAAATACACATAAAATAATGTAAATTTGTATGAAAATATATAAACAAATACACATAAGATAACGTAAATTTCCATAAAATATATGTACAAAATATACATTAAATAATGTAAATATGTCTAAAAATATATATACAAAATACACAGAATAACGTAAAATCGTATCAAAATAAATAAACAGACAATCAATAAAATAGTGTAAATTTGTATGAAAATAAAGATGCAAAATACCCATATAATAACGCATATTTGTTTAAAAATATATACAAAATACACATAAAATAATTAAATTTGCATCAAAATAAATATACAAAAGGCACATACAATAAAGAAAATTTGTATTGAAATAGATATGCGAAATACACATAAATAATGTAAATTTGTATCAAAATATATATACGAATACACATAAAATAGAGTAAATTTCTATGAAAATATATATTCAAAATACATATAAAATTATGTAAATAAGTATAAAAATATATATATCAAATACACCTGAAATAATGAAAACTCGTATCAAAATAAATAAACAAAATTCCGATAAAAGAACGTATATTTGTAGGAAAATAAATATACAAAATTCTCATAAAATTACGAAAATTTGAATAAAAATATATACTAAAATACACAAAATTAGTTTCAATTTGTATGAAAATAGATATACATAATACACATATAATTAGTTAAATTTGTATTTAAATACATGTACAAAATACACATAAAATAATGTAAATTTGTATGAAATGAAAACAAATTCACATAAAATAACGTTCATTTGTATGAAATATATATACAAAATATACATAGAATAATGTAAAATCGTATCAAAATAAATACACAGAATATCAATAAAATAGTGTAAATTTGTATGAAAATAAAGATGCAAAATACCCATAAAATAAAGCATTTTTTTATGAAAATACATATACAAAAATACACATAGAATAATTAAATTTGTATTAAAATTAATATACAAAATGCACGTACAATAAGGTAAATTTATATTGAAAAAATATGCAAAATGCACATAAAACAATGTATATTTGTTTCAAAATATATATACGAATACACATAAAATAATATACAAAATACACATGAAATGACGTAAATACGTATAAAAATAAATATACACAATACACATTAAATAATGTAAATTCGCATCAAAATAAATAAACAAAATATCAATAAAAAATAGATATACAAAATACACATAAAATATTTTAAATTTATATAAAACTCTTTTTATAAAAATATATATACCAAAATAATAAAAATTTTAAATTTGTATTACAATAAATATACAAAATGCACATACAATAAGGTAGATTTATATTGAAATAGATATGCTAAATACATATAAAACAATGTAAATTTGCTTCAAAATATATATACCAATACACATAAAATAACGTAGATTACTATAAAAATATATATACAAAATACACATTAAATGAAGTAAATACGTATAAGAAAATGTATACAAAGTACACATAAAATAATTAAGTTTGTATTAAAATAAATATACACAATACACATACAATAAGGTAAATCTATATTGAAATAGATATGCAAAATAAACATAAAATATGTATTTTGCATATCTATTTCAATGCAAATTTACCTTATTGTATGTGTTTTATATTTATTTTAATAAATTTTTGATGTGTATTTTGGTATATATATTTTATAAATAAAAAAATGCGTTATTTTATGGGTATTTTGCTTCTTTATTTTCATACAAATTTACATTATTTTATTAATATTCTGTATTTATTTTGATACGATTTTACATTATTCTATTTGTGTTTTGTACATATTTTTATACAAATTTACGTTATTTGAGTGTATTTGTTTATGTATTTTCATTCAAATTTACATTATTTTATGTGTATTTTGTGTATGTATTTCAATACAAATTTACCTAATTTTATGTGTATTTTGTATATTTATTTCCATACAAATTTAAAATATTTTTGTGTATTATTGTATATAGTTTGATACAAATTTAAGTTATTTTATGTGTATTTTGAATATCTATTTTCATACAAATACATATTCTTTTATTTATATTTTGTTTATTTATTTTGACGCGAATTTACATTATTTAATGTATTTTGTATATATATTTTATACAATTTACATCATTTCATGTGTATTTTGTATAGTTTTAAACAAATTTATATTATTTAATGTGTATTTTGTATATATATATTTATACAAATACACATTCTTTTATTGGTATTTTGTTTATTTATTTTGATACTAATTTACATTATTTTATGTGTATTTTGTATACATTTTTTATACGTATTTACTTAATTTTATGTGTATTTTGTATATATATTTTTATAGAAATCTACCTTATTTCATGTGTATTCGTATATATATTTTGAAACAAATTTATATTGTTTATATGTGTTTTGCATATCTATTTTTGTGTATTCTGTATTTATTTTTGTTATACATAGAATAATGTTAAATCGTATCAAAATAAGTACCCAGAATATCAATAAAATAATTTAAATTTGTATGAAAATAAAGATGCAAAATACCCATAAAATAAAGCATTTTTTTTTAAATACATATACAAAAATACACATAGAATAATTAAATATGTGTTAAAATTAATATACAAAATGCACATACAATAAGGTAGGTTTGTATTGAAAAAAACGCAAAATACACATAAAACAGTGTAAATTTGTTTCAAAATATATATACGAATACACATAAAATAACGTTGATTTCTATAGGAATATATATACAAAATACACATGAAATGATGTAAATACGTATAAAAATATATATACAAAATACACATTAAATACTGTAAATTCGCGTCAAAATAAATAAACAAAATATCAATAAAAGAATGTGTATTTGTATGAAAATAGATATACAAAATACACATAAAATAACCTAAATTTGTATCAAACTATTTACAAAAATACACAAAAATATTTTAAATTTGTATGAAAATAAATATACAAAATACACATAAAATTAGGTAAATTTGTATTGAAATACATATACAAAATACACATAAAATAATGTAAATTTGAATGAAAAGACATAAACAAATACACTTAAAATAACGTAAATTTGTATAAAAAAATATATACAAAACACAAATAGAATAATGTAAAATCGTATCAAAATAAATACACAGAATATTAATAAAATAATGTAAATTTGTATGAAAATAAAGAGGCAAAATACCCATAAAATAACGCATTTTTTTTTATTTATAAAAATATATATACCAAAATACACATCAAAAAATTTAATTTGAATTGAAATAAATATATAAAAAACACTTACAATAAGGTAAATTTGTATTGAAATAGATATGCAAAATACATATAAAACAATGTAAATTTGTTTCAAAATATATATACGAATACACATAAAATAACGTAGATTTCTAAAAAAATATATACAAAATACTCATAAAATGAAGTAAATACGTATAAAAAATGTATACAAAATACACATAAAATAATGTAAATTCGTATCAAAATAAATATACAAAATACCAATAAAAGAATGTGTATTTGTATAAATATAAATATACAAAATACACATAAAATAACGTAAATTTATATAAAACTATATACAAAAATACACAGAAGTATTTTAATTTGTATGAAAACAGATATACAAAATAAGGTAAATTCGTTTCAAATTCAATAAACAAAATTCAGATAAAAGAACGTATATTTGTAGAAAAAATAAATATACAAAATACACATAAAATCACTGAAATTTGTATGATAATATATAAAAATAAACAAAATAATTACAATTTGTATGAAAATAAATAAACAAAATACACATGTATTTTGTATATCTATTTCACACAAATTTAATTACTTTTTTGTATTTTTGCATATAGTTTTATATAAATTTACGTTATTTTATTTGTATTTTATATATTTATACAATACACATTCTTTTATTAGTATTTTGTTTATTTATTTAATACGAGTTTACATTATTTTATGTGTATTTTGTATACCTTTTTATACGTATTTACTTAATTTTATGTATTTTGTATATTTATTTTCATAGAAATCTACGTTATTTTATGTGTATTCGTATATATTTTGAAAAAATTTACATGGTTTTATATGTATTTTCATATCTATTTCAATACAAATTTACCTTATTATATGTGCATTTTGTATATTTATTTTAATACAAATTCAAATATTTTATGTGTGTCTTGGTCTAAATATTTTATAAAAATGCGTTATTTTATGGGTATTTTGCATCTTAATTTTCATACAAATTTACATTATTTATTAATATTCTGTATTTATTTTGATACGATTTTATATTATTCTATTTGTGTTTTGTATATATTTTTTATACATATTTACATTATTTAATGTGTATTTTATATATATTTATACAAATTTACGTTATTTTAAGTGTATTTGTTTATATATTTTCATTCAAATTTACATTATTTTATGTGTATTTTGTAAATGTATTTCAATACAAATTTACCTAATTTTATGTATTTTGTATATTTATTTTCATACAAATTAAAATTATTTTGTGTATTTTGTATATAGTTTTATACAAATTTAGGTGATTTTATGTGTATATTGTATATCTATTTTTATAAATACACATTCTTTTATTGATATTTTGTTTATTTATTTTGACGCGAATTTACATTATTTAATGTGTATTTTATATATATATATATTTTATACGTGTTTACATCATTTGATGTGTATTTTGAATATATATTTCAATAGAAATCTACGTTGATTTATGAGAATTCGTATATAGATTTTGAAATAAATTTACACTGTTTTATGTGTATTTTGCATATTTTCAATACAAATTTGCCTTATTGTATATGCATTTTGTATATTAATTTTAATACAAATTTAATTGTGCTATGTGTATTTTGTATATGTATTTTTATAAAATATGCTTTATTTTATGTGTATTTTGCATTTTATTTTCATACAAATTTACATTATTTTATTTATATTCTGTTTATTTTTTTTAAACAATTTTACATTATTCTATGTGTATTTTATATATCTATTTTTATACGTATTTACTTAATTTTATGTGTATTTTGTATATATATTTTTATAGAAATCTACGTTATTTTATGTGTATTCGTATATATATTTTGAAACAAATTTACATTGTTTTATATGTATTTTTGCATATCTCTTTCAATACAAGTTTACCTTATTGTATGTGCATTTTGTATATTTATATCAATACAAATTTTAATATTTTATGTGTATTTTTGTATTTATATTTTTATAAGAAATGCGCTATTTGATGGGAATTTTGCATCTTTATTTTCATACAAATTTACATTATTTTATTAATATTCAGTGTATTTATTTTGATACGATTTCACATTATTCTATTTGTTTTTTGTATATATTTTTTTATACATATTTACATTATTTAATGTGTATCTTGCATATATATTTCATACAAATTTATTATCTATTATTTATTTTCATACAAATACACATTCTTTTCATGATATTTTGTTTATTTATTTTGACACGAATTTACCTAGATATGTATTTTGTATATATATTTTTATACGTATTTATATAATTTCATGTGTATTTTGTATATATATTTCTATAGAAATCTACGTGATTTTATGTGTATTCGTATATATATTTTGAAACAAATTTACTTTGTTTTATATGTATTTTTGAATATCTCTTTCAATACATATTTACCTTACTGTATATGCATTTTGTATATTTATTTCAATACAAATTTAAATATTTTATGTGTATTTTGGTATATATATTTTTATAAAAAATGCGCTTTTTTATGGGAATTTTGCATCTTTCTTTTCATACAAATTTACATTATTTTATTGATATTCTGTGTATTTATATTGATAGGATTTTACATTATTCTATTTCTTTTTTGTATATATTTTTTTATACACATTTACATTATTTAATGTGTATCTTGCATATATATTTTATACAAATTTACGTTATTTTAAGTGTATTTGTTTATATATTTTCATTCAAATTTACATTATTCTATGTGTATTTTGTATATGTATTTCAATACAAATTTACCTAATTTTATGTATTTTGTATATTTCTTTTCATACAAATTTTAAATATTTTTGTGTATTTTTGTATATAGTTTTATACAAATTTAGGTTATTTTATGTACGCATTTACATTATTTAATGTAAATTTCTCTCTCTCTCTCTCTCTCTCTCTCTCTCTCTCTCTCTCTCTCTCTCTCTCTCTCTCTCTCTCTCTCTCTCTCTCTCTCTCTCTCTCTCTCTCTCTCTCTCTCTCTCTCTCTCTCTCTCTCTCTCTCTCTCTCTCTCTCTCTCTCTCTCTCTCTCTCTCTCTCTCTCTCTCTCTCTCTCTCTCATAATTTAGTTGCGTGTGCATTATGTGTGAATCTTTAAACACACACACACACACACACACACACACACACACACACACACACACACACACAGGAGACGGAGGAGAATCGAGAGAAAGAAGGGTGAGTGAAGGAAAAAGGTAGAAACAAAAGAATTTTAAAGGAGAAAGCTTTACAGAAACAAGACAACTATGATGGTGATGATGATGATGATGATGATGATGACGATGATGATGGGGAGGAGGAAGAGGAGGAGAAAGAAGAGGAGTTGCTCAGGTGAATACCTCTCAAGGGGAGCTAAGCGTGGTACGAGAGGATTATGTGTTGCATGGAGGGAGAGGAGAGGAAAGAAGAGTTGGCGAAGACAGGGGAGAGACGCGGCGAAAACTTTACTTTGGACGAGGAAACATGGAGGAGGAGGTAAGGTAATCCTCTTGGCTTATAACGGGATACCCTGCTTACGTGGTTTATGTGTACTCTGATCTTCATAATATATTTGCGTGTGTGGTATGATATTTTAGGTTAGAAAATGATATGTCTGTTTGCCTGCAGTCGTGGCCAAGGAATAATAAACGCGATTCTTGACCTGATCCATAATTTTCGCCCACATAAAGTTTGTAAGATGCCTGTTCCAATGTCTGATGTCACGGTTTACAATATTTTGCTAATAACCGTGTTGCATCGATCTGGAAGAAGGAGGAAAAGGAGAAAAAAAGGAGAAAAGGAGTAGTGGGATAAAGAGGAAGAAGAAAAGCAGGAAAACGACAACGACGACAACGCTGACGAGATAACTAAGCGAAGTAAAAAAAAAGGATAGAAAAGACCGAACATGAAGAACAGTGACACATACGAGAAAGCACAAGGGGAAGGAAATCATAGGCCAAAAAAGAAAGAAGAAAAAAGTACATTGAAAACACGGGCTTCTGTCTTCGTAGTGCTATCATCTCTAGCTTTGCCTCCTCCCAATTACTGTCTCTCCTTCCCTTCCTTCACGCTATCAATATCTCCTTCCCTTTTCATTATCACGACCCACCCATTATACATCACAAACTACCTCCACCACCACCACCACAATAAAAACAACAACATGCTCCTCTTCCTCCTCCTCTTCCTCACCCTCTTTATCGTCTTTCACCTATTTCTTTCTCCCCTTCTCACTGTGTTCTCTCCCTCCATCAGCTAGCAATTTCTTATCTTAATCCTTCTTTCATTCCTTCCTTCCTCCTTTTCCTTCCCTTCCTCGCCGTCAGTCATCATTTTCTAACTCTCGTTCTTCCTTCTCACCTCATCATCATCATCATCATCATTTAAGCTTCTCCCGAGCAACATTATCCTTCTCGTCTCCTTCCTTCTCATGTCCTCCTCTCTGCTATTCCATTCCCTGCCTCCTTCATTTTGGATGCCTTTTCAACCCATTTCTCCTCACCCTTGCGTACTTAGGTGACAGAAAACACCCGGCAAGGTTATATATATATATATATATATATATATATATATATATATATATATATATATATATATATATATATATATATATATATATATATATATATATATATATATATATATATATATATATATATATATATATATATATATATATATATATATATATATATATATATATATATATATATATATATATATATATATATATATATATATATATATATATATATATATATATATATATATATATATATATATATATATATATATATATATATTAATTAAAGATGAATATATATATATATATATATATATATATATATATATATATATATATATATATATATATATATATATATATATATATATATATATATACTTGAGTAATACTTTTCATTCTAACCCACTATTTTCTTTATTGCTGAGTTGATGCAAGGCAGTCAGTCTTCTTAATTTAATTGGAGCCGTAATAACTGAGGGTGTAGACTAACATAGGATAGGTACAATTTAACCTTGAACCTCATGTGCTTCTGCTTAAAACATACTTTTCTCTGCACTGACAGACTTAACTTAACTTGAGCAGATGCTGTCCCTAACTTTTATCGTAACCAGCATGTGAATATCTGTAAGCCTTGGAAGTAAGCAGACAAGTCTTACTTACCTTCACTTGACATACCACTGTTACCCGTTACGGGAATTATTTTTGGCGTCAAAGATGTCAGTCATCCACGTTCGTTACGATCGAGGGATAGGTGGAAATTTGTCTTTTCATTTGATGCTTATTAATGCTGGAATTACTTTAATCAATTATTCTGGACATATATATTTCAGTGAGATTTCTTCCAACGGTGATTTCACACCTTGGTGACCGGATTTTGTTTTCGAGTACGGTAGACCTGAAAACGGAGTATTAGGAGTTAGTGGTGCTGACTGCCGATGCTTCTAAGGTTCTCCAGACTTGTCCTTGTTATCACATTGTAACTATTAGGAGACTCTACGGATAACATTACCTCTTTCA